>NC_056731.1:1676064465-1676159465 GCF_019279795.1 Protopterus annectens | reverse complement strand
TTAGAACTTTCTGAGGTCTCTCAAGTTGCTGCAGGTGTCTGTTATAGTACATACCAAAAGGGAGCATTATATTCAATAATAGACTCGATAAGGGATGAGTACAGGGGAGTTATAACTTCTTTTGCTCTTGAGGCAATGCCTTTACCTATCAAGTGAGCAACGTAAAATGCCTTCCTCACCATGGTAGGCACATGGTGGTCAAAGCTGAAGATACATTCAACTTGTGTTCCCAGATCTATCTCTACTGATTTGGTAATTAGGGCATTATTGTTTATTTTATAATCAGCAGGGACATTGTTTTTATCAAAGGGAATGATGATGCATTTTTTAGGATTTAGTTTAAGACCATGGCTTTGGCACCAATCACTGGTCTGTCTAAGCCCCTTTTCAAGTACGCTGACATTACTAGGGGATTCAGTGATAGCACCTAATTTGCAGTCATCTGCAAACTTGGTTAACCACAGCCCCTCTCTTTTGGCCTGGATTTCTGAGAAGTATATGCCAAACAAAAGTGGTCCCAGCACTGACCTTTGTGAGATCCTTCTGGTGACTGGTCTACTGGTACAGATAAAGTCTCCCACTCTGACTGAATGTTGTTGATCTGTGAGACAGTTTGCAATCCACCTGACATCATAGGTGTTGATATTCAACTGGGTTATTTTGTCAATGATGCCGAAATGTGGGATAGTGTTGAAGGCCTTGGCCAAGTCAAAATAGGCTGTGTGCATGGCTTTTCCCTCATCTAAGGCTCTGATCATGTTCTTGAAGAAGTCCACCAGGTTTAGCAGGCATAACCTGCCTTTGACAAAAATGAACTGGGATGGATCCAGGATTTGGAGGTGACCTATATCCTTATTTATGAGGTCCAAGATGATTTATTCCATTGCCTTACAGATGAGGCTGGTTAAACTTATGGACCTATAGTTACCTGGGTCCATTGCTGAGCCAACCTTGTGGAGCGGGATAACAGTCACAGTTTTCCATTCAGTGGGGTCAAAGTCTGTACTCAGACTGTGGTTGAATAGAGTGCCTAATGGATTAGCTAGCTCTTGTTTTAGGACATTAAGAATGTAGCCTGGAATACCATCTGGTCCCATGGAGGCTGTGTTCTTAGCCTTGGAGAGAGCATTGATGACTTGCTCTTTGGAGATGCAGGGAGGAGGAGATGATGAAGACATGATTTGTGGTATACTTGGGGGATAGGGGGTGACATTTTTTGCAAACCTGTCTGCTAGCAGGTTTGCAATTTCTGCAGGGTCAGTGTATGTGATCATTGCCATCCACAATTAGTTCAGCACACATCTAAGTCCTACCTTTTAGGTTGCAGATGTAGCTGAAGAAGGTTATCCTTAGCTATGGTTGCTAAATTTTTCCAGTAGTTGCTCTTTGAAGATTTTACAAATTGTCTTATTTGCTTGTTTAGGCTGAGGAAGGTGATCTTCCAGTTTTGGGATCTCACTTTTGTATTTTTAGACAGCATCTTCTTTCACTTATTGTATAATTTATTAATGATAGACATCCACCAGGATGGTTTGTTTTCTCTTGAAGATGTTGCTTTAATCCTATCCAGTATGGCTGTGTTTATATACTTGTGTAGATGTTTATAGAGGGCATCAATGTATACCTCAGTATCGCCATCAATGCCATCTGTGGGAAATGGTGCTTGGAAGTCATTTATACCTTCACTTAGGAGGGTATACTTAGCTTTGGTCAAGTTTTTTTTGCCTGACTTCTCCTTTGGGGAGTTCAGGTGTTATTGTTACTTCAAAAAATGACTGATATATGGTCAAATTTAACAAGTGTGGGCCCTAACATGAAGCATTACATCAGTCAGTCTTATTGGTGAGGACCAGGTGTAGAATATTGGAGCCTCTTGTGGGGTGGTGCACTATTTTTTCCAGGGATTTAACAAAGTCCAGGAACATTTGTGTGGGTGAATTTGAGTTTGTATAAGTTTCCCAATTAATCGAAGGATAGTTGAAGTCACTCATGACTAGGGTGTTAAGTTGTACCTTAATTGTTCCAAGCAGGTCTAAATACACTGTGTGAGAATCTTTGTTCATTGAAGGGGATCTGTAACTGATGATGACCTGAAGGGGGGGTGGTCTTATCCACAGTAATTTGGACTTGGAGTAGCTCCATAGAGTTTTCTTGTCTATCCAGTCTAGAGGTGTAATTATCTTTATTGAAGATAGCTACTCCACCTCTTTTGGTCCTCAGGCCTCCAATTTGTGGTCTGAAAGTGTGGAAAACATTGCAGCCTTGCAAGACAAGGGTACTTAATGCGGCCTTGAAACAGGTTTCTGTGACTGCACAGACATTTACATCTTCCAGAGATAGGAGGTCTTCCAGAGAGTGCAGCTTCTGATTTAAACTCCTGGCATTTAGCAGCATGACCCTTAGTTTCTTTGTGTTTTATATTTTTCATATCCAGAATTTTGTTGCTGTGACCTTGCCTAAAAAAGGCATTACGGGGGAGACAATTGCCTTAGCCTGCAAATGAAAGACTAGAGGTGCCAGGAGAAGACCATCTCTGGCAAAGCAGTGTGATCTATCCACCATGTCATCCTAGGCTGACAGGAAATGGCTCCCCTTAAAACGACACCGAAAACTAAGCCAATTATTGAAGTCAATCATTTTCTGTTTATATTGTGGTATCATCTTAGGCTAGGGTAAAATACTGCTTAAAGTTAGGGACATACCTGCCTGGGGCACATATTCAGAGAGATTAATCATGTCTCTCTTCATATTGTCAAGAGAGGTATGTCTCAAGTCATTCACACCAACGTTAACTATGATGGAGTCATAACGGTACTTATTGTTGAGAGACTTGAGTACATGTGTAATCTGTTGAATCCTTGTACTAGATAAGCAGCTGATTGTAACCTTCTCTTTGTCCAGCCTGCTGAGTGGGGCATCTGTGTGATTCACTATCGAGTCACCTACAATTAAAACATTTGGAATAGTTGTGCATTGCCTTAAGGCCTTATTTGGTGAGACACAGGTGCTAGTGTTTTTATGTGTATTGTGTGCTTTGGGTGTTGTGCCAGGTGTGGCATGTTTGTGTTTTGGAAGTCTCTGGTGTTTAGGTAGGTTTATGGAGAGTACCTTTGTATGTGAAGGTTTATATGTCGGGTGCATATTATGAATAGGAGTTGTGGAGTGTGAGCTGACAACCTATTTAGTGTTGCTGTTCTGGGTGTGAGACAGCAGTGATTCCAGATTCTTAGTCTAGGAACATCTCTTGCAAATTGTATCTGAGTGGCTTAGAAGTAAGGGGTTGTCAGTGTGTACATGAGGCAGTTGCTACACTGTCTCAAAAAAAAAAAAATAAACATGTCCACCAGGTTGGCAGGAGAAAAAGAGGGAAACTGACAGTCCATAATGCAAGGTTTGAACCTGGAATCTCAGCAGATAAGGAGAAAAAGATGGGGGTATCAGGAAGGGAGCTATTTTAGGGTGACTAACCTATGGGGTATACAGTAGAAGGTCTATAAAAGAGGAGATCTATAGGGTCTGATGTTGATAGGTCAGAGGTAAAATCTCTGCTGGTTGGTTCATTGAACAACTGAGAACTGATGATAGCAGCGGCTTCTAAGGGAAAGTATTTCTACTGGCACTTTTCTATCTTTAACCGCCAATAGTTACCCCCTCTGTGTGGTGGTGTAGTATACACTAACAAGATAAAACAGCTAATACAAAGAAACCAATAAAATAACTCAAACTGAGCCCTGCACCAGTGAAACAGCTCAAAATGAGCCCTGAACTAGTAACCTTAAATTAAATAGTCCTACTATACTGTCCTGCTACGTGGGTACAGGGGGCTTCTCCAAAAAAAAAAAAAGATGTCCTGATTTTTAGAGCTCAATCTACAAACAGAACTGAATTCATCTGGTCTAAATCCAATCTATACTATGGCTAACAGAAGTGCAATTAAACAACAGAAAAAAGCAGGATTTTTTTTGATTAAATAAGCAACAGTGTAAAAAGAAGCAGTTTTTCTTGAATTAGTAATAGCAGCAGAAAAAGATATTTTATTTTAAATTAAGTAAAAGCAGCGGTTGGTGTGAAATACAAAGTACAATAAATGCAGTAGTGAAGTACAGTGCAAAGCAGCAGAAAACACTACAGTTTTTTTTTAACTGCTGAAGTACAGTTGCAGTAAATAAGAGAAATGCAAAGAAAAAATACTTAGAGCCCTTTTGTGGCTTTCCCAGCTCAGAAAGACCATGTAAAAACCTACAACCACTAGATAAATAATCCCAGTCCTCCTAACGTAAAAGCACAGTTAGAGAGTATCGGGAGTGAAGTGCTACTACAAACAAACTTAAAGATATGGCTACAGCAGGGTAGCTTTAACAGCTCATAAAAGTGTGATTATTGAATAAAAGTACTTCATATAAATGAGCCAAGAGCCACTCAATTGTGCAGAATTTATAAAGGCACTACAGTCAAGATAAGTTGATTAATAAGCTCTCCAGCCAATAAAACTACATACAGAAATCTCAAGTGTTTCCTCAACCTAGACAGACCAGGCTACCACTCAGTACACTAGAAAGAAAATCCACTGACCTTGATGAGAAAACAAGTGCTTGCTGGAGTGTAAGACTACACTACTTTATCCAACAGCTAGCTGGATAATGAATTCAGATGAAGTAAATCAGTAGAGCAGACAATGACAGGCATAAATGCACTTTTTCAATATAAGTACTACTGCACCTTATCCGAATACATTAATCAAGTTTGAGCAAAGTTAAGTGCAGCAGCTCTAGTAGGCCCACATTATAAGTAGCAATGTGTGGAGAATAAAAACACATTACCTAGTGTCGTACTTATATTTCATTACTGTAGTCTCCAATTGCACTTTAGTAACATGACAGCCACTGGTTCCCAAATTTTCTGCATTCTACAGTCTTTAAAGTTATTAATATTTTTAAAAGAAATCAAGACTTTAAAATGGACATAATGTTTCAGGGTATAAGACTTATTAGTTGATATCAAATCCTGTGCATTCTGTATAGCGGATATCTACTGGAGGGTGAATTTTGTTCCATTATGAAATCAATGTTTTACACACACACACACACACACACACACACACACACACACACATATATATATATATATATATATATATATATATATATATATACATATATATATACATTACTGAGATCCTTTATACATTTCTGTAGACTGCAGTTAAACTTATGATGATGATAGGGCAATGCATATCAATATTTCATCAGAGGAAGACCAAATATGGACTAAGTGCATCATACCAGGTGCTTCTGTGTGCACTTTTAGGTAAGAGTGGACATATTGTCTGTGTTCATGGTCATGGATGAATAGGAATGGCTATTATTATGTATAAATCTTTGATTGTTAAATGCAG
The DNA here is from genome assembly GCF_019279795.1 of Protopterus annectens. Lineage (NCBI taxonomy): Eukaryota > Metazoa > Chordata > Ceratodontiformes > Protopteridae > Protopterus > Protopterus annectens. Next base: position 1,676,154,070 of record NC_056731.1, on the reverse strand, counting down.
TGATAGATAACTAAATTTCTGTTTTCTTAGTATGACAACCAAATACCTATTCTTAGATTAAGATCAGACCTAAATTTACCAGTACTTTGACATCAAGACAGATCAAGAAAGGTTATCTTGGGTATAAATCACTAGATTATAACGCTTTTAGATGACTTCTGTTAGATGGGGCATATGCTTATAATATTTGCTTTTACTTTGCTTTCCATGATAGTGAAAGAAGGACTTAAAGATAAATGCTTCTTACTATGGCATGACCTCTATACAGTGAATTATTCTGGGTTTCCTACATTATCCATTAGTGTATTAAAATAAGGAGAAAACCTTAATATTTGCTCCTACAGTATTTAAGGATATTATATATATATATATATATGTATATATATATATATATATATATATATATATATATATATATATATATCAATTCATTTTAGAAGCTTGAAATCCCATAACAGTGAAATTCAAAACACTGAGACCAAAATCTTGAAAATTCAAAACACTGAAAACTCAAAACATTGAATCCCATAACATTGAAAATACATAGGAAACCAACATTTAATATATGCCAGCACAACTACATACAGAAACAAATAAAAAACAAACCATATTACACTTCTCCAACAATAAGCAGGGGGCAAGGACCCCTGGGCCCCCTGTGTGTGGGGGGAGCTGCAGCCCCCGCACTCCTTGCTACTTAAATATATCAACTCCAAGATCGCACTACACAGAATAAAATGGCAAACATACCATTCCGCACTTCATGACTACATGTTTAAATTGTAAAAAACTATCCTCAACCTTCTCTTAGAAACACTACTTCCCTGTTAAAACATTACACATTACTATATATCTCTCCGATACTTACCGGAGTTTCATACGTAACCTCAGTCATATTCCCTTCTTACTTGCTACAACATAATATGTCTTAGTGTAGTGTAGTGGGATCTTGGAGTTGATATATTTAAGTAGCAGGGGTGCCCCCTACATGGGGGGTGCAGGAGGGCTTGCCCCCCCTGCTTATATTTGGAGAAGTGTAATATGTTTTTTTTTTTGTTTCTGTATGTAGTTGTGCTGGAATATAGTACATGTTGCTTTTCTTTGTATTTTCAATGTTATGGGATTCAATATTTTGAATTTTCAGTGTTTTGAATTTTGAAGATTTTGGTGTCAGTGTTTTGAATTTCAATTGTATGGACTTTCGAACTTCCAAATATATATATATATATATATATATATATATATATATATATATATATATATATATATATATATATGTATATATAAAATATAATTTATTTATTTATTTGACATTTGTTGACTGGGTTAGTCCAACTGGGAAAGATCTCTTTTTCAGTGGAGACCCTCAAAATGAGTTGACTTATAATAATAATACAAAATATCACATAGACATAAACAATAACAAGTTAACATACATGGCAATTAGAATCATAGTCATTTAACAATTGAAAAGTTATATACCAGAACAAATTAGACTGGCTGTGAATAGGAGAAGAGATGGTCAAGTATGAAAAGAATGTTTTAAGATTGAAGGTTAAAAGCAAGAGAGGTCATAAAGGTGGGTAGCAGTGTTGTAATAAAGAGAGATTAGGAAAAAGGTAAAGTTTCACTGAAGTAGTAGCAGGAAGAGAGAATAGGATACCTTAGAGAGATGGGTTAGTCAGGGGGGAGATAGACCAGGCATAGTTTATTTTTCTTTAAGTGAGTTTTTACTGTCTTTCTGAATTGGAATTTGGGTCTAATGTGTTGGATGTCTAGTGGTAGGTTATTCCAGTTCTCAGCAGGGTAACAGCTATAAAGGATTTTTCATGTATTGATCTTGGGTTTGTGAATAGTCAGGAGATGTTGTTCAGAGCTCCGAGTGTTCTAGCTGGGGTGTGGGGGGAGATGAGATGCTTGGGCAGAAAGTGGGCTGGTATAGAATAGAATGAATTATCTGAAGCTGAGAGAGGAGGAGGTTATGGGGGAATTCTGACCAGTTCAGTTTTCTGAGGGCTAAGCAGTGATGAGTGGAGTATGGTAGCTCAGCAGCAAATGTAGCTACCCTGTTGTAAGTGGACTCTAGTTTAGAAATAAGTGTGGCCTGTAAGTTGGTGAGAATTTGAGAGCCGTTGAGAAGGGTTGGTAATAGGTAGGCATGTGATAGAGCTGTTCTAGCTCTACTTGAGAGAAAGTTTTTGTTTCTATAAAGGAGACCAGGTTTTTGATGGGTTTTATTAATGTTACTTAGAACACACAGGTCAAATTTTAGCTGGTCATCGATAATGACTCCTAGTAGTTTGGTGTGGCTTTCTGCTGAGATGAGTGTGTTATTGTGGGAAAAGATGGTGAAAGATAATTTCAGGTGGGACATTGTTTTTAGTATGAAGAGTAGGAGTTTGGTGTTCTTTGGATTTACGATTTTGGTGTCCTTTGGATTTAAGATTAGAAGGTTTTGGTTGAGCCAGTTTTCAATAGATAAGAAGGAGTCCTGTGTTTTAGCATGAAGTTCAGCGAGGGTATCAGCAGTGGTTATGACTATGAAGTCATCTGTAAAATGGACTAGTTATGAGTATGGGGTAGAGGTAGATAATTGATTGGTAAAAATATTAAATAGCAGTGGTCCTAGAATTGATCATTGGGAAAGTCCCATCTGTACAGGGAGTTCAGGAGAGATAGCATATGTATATATATATATATATATATATATATATATATATATATATATATATATATATATATATATATATATGAGTCTACTACGTTAGAACGCCAGTCCAAAATACCGACACCCACAACACAGACACCACAAGAATGAAACTGCAAAAACACGAAAGCTCACATGCCCGACAAACCACAATACCGACAGTTAACAAAACAAAATGTTCGCTGTTCCACACAACACACACACAACACAAGCACACCAACAGCCTAAAAACCTACACTACACCTTACACACAACTATCTATGCAATAACCTTAACCCAAACCCAAACCCTAAGGTCCGTCACTATCGCACAGTTACCTTACCCGCATTCTAACCCTAGCTCACTTAATCTGCCCCTAACCCTCAAGTCCCTGACTATCGCACACTTACCCGCACCCTAACCCTGACTCACTTAATCCGCCCCTAACCCTCAAGTCCCTCACTATCGCACACTTACCTTACACGCACCCTAACCTTAAATCTCTCATTATCGCACACACACCTTACACGCACCCTAACACTAAATCCCTCACTATCGCACACTTACCTAGTCGCGCTCACACATTTCCCATGTTGGGATTCTGAGTTGTCGGTTATCTGCTTCGTCGGTCTTCTGGTGTCGGGGATGTCAGTGTCGATCTTCCGAGCTTTTGTTCTAACGTAGGGAACCCATATATATATATATATATATATATATATATATATATATATATATATATATGTATTCCTATTACAAGAACGAAAGTTCACTACTTTGAACTTGTAATAGGAAGCCTCACTTCTGCGAAAGTTCACTTTAGCGAAAGTGAATCTTTGCATAAGTGCACTTCACCGAAAACACCGCAGCACAGTGGAGGACATAAAAAACAAGCTATGTCCTCCACTATGGTGCAATAGTCATGGACCATAGGGTTAGAGCACGGGTTAGGGTAAGGGGATAGTTAGGAAAGCTACCCCCTTACCCTAACCCATGCCCTAACCCTATGGTTTGTGACTATTGCACCATAGTGGTGAACATTACTATGTCCTTCAGTGCACTGCAGTTATCATGAACCTTAGGGTTAGGGCACGGATCATGGTAAGGGGATAGCCCTATGGTCCATGAGTACTATACGGAAGTTCAGTACAACACCCGTTCATTGTACTGAACTTCGCGTAAGTGCACTTTCACTGCAGTGAGCCTTCCATGCACTATTTCGAATTAGTGAAAATTCAATCTAGTGTATGGAATCCGTATGTATATATATATATATATATATATATATGTATGTATATATTACACAAATTTGGTATGATAACATCTCTGATTCCTACCTGCTGTTGAGTTTTAAAGAATAATTTCCTATGGAGTGATACAACTGCCCTTCAAAATGTTCAGTAACGGAAAAATTAATACATTTAGCAAACTCATTGGTGGGATTTATATTTTGTTAGGGCCAGAAGACTAGACAAGGATATCCCAAAGAAAATGTATCAAGGCAAAAAAAACACTTATCTTTTACAGTAGTCTTGGGAATATAGCTTTTCAAGTGAAGGAATGGCTCGCAAATTAAGAGTATTGCTGCAATCCATACAATACAAGGCATCAAAGAACTTTTACCAGCTTCTACCAAGTTTCTCACCAAATCGCATAAAGAAGCTCCATCAGATTATAAGGCAATAACAGAAAGGAAATATAAGATACTTAGGAGATACCATTTGCAAGGGGCACCAGCAACAATCTGCTCACCTATGCAGAGGGCATCAAGAGTAGATGGACAGAGTACATCAAGAAGCTTCTTCTTGAAGAAAACCCCACAGAAACTGCACTGCCATATTCACAGCTTAGGATGAAAGAAGAAGGAGAACCTATGCTAGAAAAAGTACAAAGTGCACTAAAGAAAATGAAGTTAGGGAAAGCATCAGATTTAGATTATATTACAGATAATGTAGTCAAGAAATTGTGCATGTTAGTGGTGAAACTAATCCTGAGGGTACTCATTGTGGTATGGAAATAGAAAGAGTGACAGAGGGATTACAGATGACTTGAGAATAAACATTCCATTGCCTTTGTAGAAGAACAAAGGGGATATTCACAAGTCTGGGCAGTACAGAGTTATCACACTTTGATCACATTGCATAAAAGTGCTGAGAAAGGTGATTGATAAATGAATAAACAGAGTAGTAAAACTAAAACTGAGGATCAGTGCCTCAGGATTAGGTCAGGATGCAGTGCAACTAACCTGATGTTTTTGGTGTGACAGATAGTGGAAAAGAAGTTGGAGGTAAGGAAAGAGTCCAGCTGAACATCTCTAGACGTGCAGAAAGCATATTCCCAGGTTACAATAAAGCTGTTTTGGGCAGTCCTGTGATGATTTGAAGTTCTAGATACATTGGTACAATTAGTGCAGTATTAGGTACAAGGACCCATTGATACAAGTACAAAACGGTTCCCTATGGGTCTGGGTGTGTATTAGATCTGAGTGTACGCCTACTCATATTGGTATGGGCTCCATCAACAAATAGAGACAGAGCAGCAAGGCTTCTGTATTCAGATGATGTGGTACTACAAACAGACTGAACAGGAACTTCAGCAAATGACAGAAGACTGGAATTTACAGCTGAAGATACACTGGATGAAACTGAGTCCAGACAAGACACGGACATGGCAGCAAATGGAGAAACTCAAAAGAAGCTGAAAATAGAGAAAAAAAAATAGAAAAATTTGGAATAGCATAACAGTTTCATGTGTCTGCCAGGTGTGTTTGAAAAGAAAAGAATTCAGGACAATAGGTCAAAGATATATTAAGATGTGCTGCAGCCAACTGGCAAAGACTCTAAAAACTAAGGTGCATAAACCAGTGGTGTGACCAGTACTTCTCTATGGCACAAAAACCAGGGCAGTTAAGACCAAGAAGCTTAAAAAACTTGAGATGATGATGGTGCTGATGCAGTGCCCATAATAGGTAGTAGGATGCACATTGTAGAACAGGTGTAGAAATCTGGCCATCTGAACACATGCCAAATTAGACTCAAGTGCACAGCAGGTAAAGATAATCTGTAAAACAGATTATAGTGGTTTGGTCACATCTGCAGGAAAGCAGATGATTTGGTAAAGCAGGTTTGAGAGAGAGGGGAAGAAGGCAAGAGGAGATAAGAATGTTCACTTGGTGGATAGATGAATGGATGGGTGGATAGATAGATAGATAGATAGATAGATAGATAGATAGATAGATAGATAGATAGATAGATAGATAGATAGATAGATAGATGGATGGATGGATGGATGGATGGATGGATGGATGGACTACATAACAGGAGACTTGAGGCATTTGGGCATGACTTTTGAAGAGGAGAAGAGAGTGGCAGCTGATACAACATATTGACCCCATGAAAAAAAAAGGAAATAAGAGGGGTGATGATGACAACATTGTGATGATGATGAAGATGATAATGATGCAGTACTCATATAACAATATCACAGTTTAAACTCATGTAAAGAGTTGTAAGAATATTAGTTAGATTGCTGGTCAGCTTTGCTGCAAAGGTCATCCATGTATTTATGGAAACATGAAGAAATGCAGTCAAAGACAGTTAAAAAGGGAAATTGACAATGTTCCTGAACAAAACAAGAAGAATAAATATGTTTGATGGTTAAACTCTACCACTGAGTGTTGTACATGACACATACAATGTATTTTAAGTTAAAATGATTCATCAAAATGTATCTTCAGTTTGCAAGAAAAACAGAAAAGAATGCTAATATCATGTAGCTGCCTTAATGACAATGTCGGTTTACGATGCTGTGATCAATGTTGATTTAAACACAGAACCAGATTTTAAAGTTCATATGTGTGCTTATAAACAATCATTCTCCTTGTTTTAAATGTTCTTAAGTCCAGCTAAGGGCCCCTCATTTTTCTTTGCTTTTATTTTTTCCAACATTCCTCTACCTTCCATCTGCAATGTGTGAAGTACTACCTCTCATAATGTGGGACAAATGAATAAAATGTGCCCAACTTACTGACCGCTCAATAAAAACTTCAAAAAAGAAGCTTAAAGGGTGGTTAACATATATTACTTTATATGTATAAAAGGGTATTTTTATTAATTGATATGATTCAGTTTTATTTACAGTGGATATCAGTTAAAAATGCCAAATGTTAAATATTTGTCAAACTCTTTCAAAAAGGAACTGTGAGGCATTTTAAGGCTCAGAATGAGAAACGTTTCCCCATAATGAGGTACACTTGAAAGTTATGATGTCCTGTCACTACAGTGTCTATATCCAGACTTGACAGATTTGTTTCTTCCTTTTTCAAAGCATCTAAAGGCATTTAGCATGAGATTCAAAAGCTAAGGACCTTAGCTTTCATCTAGCAAAAGTCATAAGAGTTTTTTGCCCTGATATTGCCCTTCCATTGGCCAACAAACATGATACAGTGTCCACCATGAAACTCCCCCAGAATGAATTTGTAGTTCCTCTCTTCTGAAATACTTGAAAAGTTCAGTACTCTCCTTTGCTAGACATGGAATGTACATCTGAAGTCGACTCCACCAACACTGCTTCTGCACTGGTACAGTCATTCATCCCTTCTCCTAGGATAAGTGAACAAGTATTGAATTTTCACTCCTATCCTTTACCAACAGACTCCGCCAGTGCCTGACAACCAAACAAACTCAAGGTATCTGGGGTATAGTGAGTGAGGGTCAGAAAATCTGTGCCATGATGCAGCATTTGGTTACCTTGAAAGATAAATCCAGGCTTTAAACTGTCAAGTACTCAAAAGAAATGAAGCCTGGGCAGTGGAAAAAATAATGACAGGTGTTTTGGTTCATGAGAGAATTGTCTTCATTCTGCAGTACACAATTTTAAATGCTAAGCTTGTAAATAATATAACATGGGCACATTTTCATAGCGCAAGAATAATATGCACTGTTGATTATAAACATCCATGTAGAAGATAATGTTCATCACCTTTATATTCATTTTATTGAAGTCATTCCATCTGATGTTAATGAAAACAAACTGAAATGAATGAAAAACTGGAAGACTTTTCTATTCCTATTCATGTGGAATAAGGACTTTTGCAAGCATGCTTCAATTTATTTATTTTTTCTTTATTTCTTTCACGTTGCGAGAAGTCCCACAAGGTAGTCAATTCATCATGTTCCACTGAGTAATTTTCTTCCTGAGCACTCCGATTATCTGCAAAAGGATTGCTCCACAGATTGTTATTATACTCACTGCTTGTAAGAAAATTAAACTAGTGCAGTCCCATGAATTTGTTTATCTACTTGAATAGTTTCAGATAAATAGTGCATTCATTACTGCATTACTAAAGAGTGCTATTCCCTATTTAATTCAGTATTGTGATGTCTGCTTTAACCACAAGCACTGTTGTACAAAATGTGCTTAGCTTGACAGGATGACAAAACTTTGGTGAAAAGTTGTAATTGATTTAGTTGCTCAGTTTAGGCATACTTTCAGCAATAAATGCATCATCTATAGGCAGTACCGGAGTTTCATCAGAACATATTTCACAAAAGAATCACATTATTCACTGTATAATCAAATGTGAAGCCATTTATCAATGCATTTCATTCAAGCAGACATGATTTCTAAATAAGGACTATAAAGACTTGTCTGCTGTTATCAATGTTTCACAGTGTTATTTTTCATCTCACAGCTGGATGCTACCATTTTTCTGATTCATCAGTCATGTTTTATCTATGTAACTTTAAGCAGCACAGTATTACTTTCTTTTAAATAATTCACTGGCTAGAGATTTAAAAAAATTGATTAAAAACTAAATCTTTTCCAAGTGGCTATTACTTTCTGCATCCGTTGGTAAAAAAAAGAATATACAGAAACAAGGAAAGTTATATTTAGAATTCGGAATTAAAGTTATACTCAGTGCAAAGTTCTTAGCCAATTGTCAGGATTCCAAAAGGAGTTTGACAGTATGCCAAGCAGTTACTCCATGCCCATTTCTAAAAGATATGGCTATGGCAGTCTCCATTCAGTGTAAGCTAATGCAGACAGCCAGAGCCCTGCACTCAATTCCAAAACTAGAATTAGCCTTGCTACGCTGTCCAAAGTTAACACCTTACCAATGTGCAAGGCTGGCTAAACGGAGACCTCATTAAAGTCAATGAGCATTCACATTTAAGCTGTAACTCCACCTATATGTGGGATTTGGAATTACTGGCAGTGCCTGGTAGGAAGCCAGACTGCCTACAGTACTTATAACCACATACAGTTGAAGCTGTACTGCATGTATTGGGGGTCAGGGAGGGTTTGAGCCTGTATCTGCATACACACACACACACACACACACACACACACACACACACACACACACACACACACACACACACATACACGTCTGTGCTGTACGCTTTTCCCTGAAGTCCTACAGGAACAGCTCACAGTGCTGTAGTCTTAAAAAACAGATTCAAATCCCTGGTAGGCCAGGAGCCCTACATGCCCATCCCTCTTCTTGGATTAGGTGAAGGCATAACAGTTGTACTGGACATCAAGTCTGCATCAACCAATCTGTCACACAAATGGAGTCTCCATGCCTGCAATACCATATCTGACACACAGATGGAACTGCTGCACACAAGAACTTTGGATGCACTCAGCAACTCCACTGAGTTGTCAGAAAACCTGAGGCAATACGCCGAATAGATTGTGAGATCCATTAACATAGACTGTTACTGAACTTCATTGTTACAGGCAAAGACAGACTCTGTGTACTGAATTGGATGAACCTTGTCCCCTGAGATGTCATTCCAGGGGACAGGGAGCATTGCCTAGTTCAGTGTAGTGACAGGGGGACAGCCTTCTCCATCCAGCTCTAGCTATAATGGGCTTTTGGTATCTGGCCTTGTGACTTTCAGTAATGGTGAACTTAGTGGAGCAGAAATTCTACATACGTCTGCTACCTCATACCGAGTTATTAATCATTACTTTTTTTTCTTATCTCTCCTACTTATGGTTAAAATGTATATGATAGTAGTTAAGTTAGGCTTCTTTTTTTCCTTTAATATGTGTGTCATTTATGAAGTCACAAAGAGTGGTGCAAATGCAGAGGTCACTGTTTTACAACATACCAAAATGGACACCACAAAAATCATTCATGAAGCACTAGTAATCTTTCATTGCCCCTCCTGTCAAAGCTGATATAAAAATGAGAGTAAGAATCTAAAAACAGTGCTAAAAAGGTATGCACAATCCTTTTGGTAGAAGAGAACTTTCCAGAGGAAGTATCAGCCTTTGACATCTGCTGGAGCAATTTAAGATAACACTTAGGGCATGAACATATGCCTTGCTTTATCAAATAAACTTTTCAGGAAAGAGACAGAAAGTGGTATACTTTAGCATTAAATCAAAAGGTGTTTTAGTATGTTGAATATTTAGGCCATACTAGACGTTTTCATTTTATATAGAGTATGATGCTATAATGTTCAGAATAGCAGAAAAGAGAGACTTTGCTAACCAGCCCTTGCTACTCCAAGTTTGCTTATCCTCCCTGTCCCCTGAAATAACATCAGCTGGGGGGCACATACTAAGTACTTTGAATGCCTGGGACTTTCACTATACTATGAGTGGGTTACAAAATTCCAAGACATTCTGTGCTAATTAGATGCCAAGATGTGCTATGCTAATGAATCTCATTACTTATGCTTATCAGAGTGAGCATGCCCAATGACACAGTAGGCCCACTAAGTTTAGAGTTGTGTGACAGCACTACTATTGCAGGCAGAGCATCAAAGGTGCCATACAGGTAGAGCTGCATGTCCATAGGGCCATTCCATTCAGCTATTCCATGTGCTAGTGGACAAGAGAATGCAGTTATGGCAGGTTGCACAGCTGTTATGTCTACATTCTGTTCATCCAAGACAGGGATGTGCATGTGGGATCAATAGCACCAAAGGTGCCATACGAGAAGAACCGCATGTTCATAGGGCCATTCCATTGAGCTATTCCATGTGCTAGTGGACAAGAGAATGCAGTTATGGCAGGTTGCACAGCTGTTATGTCTACATTCTGTTCATCCAAGACAGGGATGTGCATGTGCAACAGAGAATTTCTTCTTTTTTTAACATATAGGTCTGAGTTGCCCCAACAAAGGTTGAAGACGGCTTCCACTTCACCCAGTCATTCTTGCGTTAAGTCCTTGGCTATTTCCATACAGCTTTACCTGCATATGGAACTTGTTACTGAAGGCAGTCTGGCTTCTTACCAAGTACTGCTTGCATTATCGAGTCTAACGTACAGGGGAAGTTGGTCCTTCACTAGAATAGCCATTGACTTCAGTAAGCTATACTGTTGCTTCAGGCTTGCACATTGATAATATTCAGCAATACACAACTCCAAAGTGTTTTTGCAGAGCAAGCCTGATTCCCTTTTGGAATCCAGCATAGAGGTCTGGCAATCTGCACTTAATAAGGACTGATGGAGCCCAATGTGTTGGACTGAGACATGGATTAACTTTTTGACATCATGTACCATACCAAGTCCAGATCTTTTCAGAAGCTAGCCACTTGTTTCCACTTCAAGAATGTAACACATTCCATATGCAGGTGAAGCTGTACATCGTACTGTGTAAATTCTAGATCATTCTCATGTTCCAACATGCTAAACAAGTTCAGGTGAAACAACGAGACCAGTTAGTTCTGGATGCTGTAAATATTTGGAGAATGTTGATATTATTTTGCTGTTCAGAGTCATTAGAAATTTGGTGCAAACAAATCACCCTATACACATAACTGAGGACTTTCTAGTAGATATTCAATTTGCAGTAGACATGCCACTTTAAACTACATCAGTGGTTTACTGTTTGTAGCAAACAATGGATCTAGAGCAAAATATTCTTCCATGGGCCAAGTACTGCATTCACCCTGCAAGGAACTAAAATTTTTGATATCTTACTTATTTAAAAAAAAATATCTAAGCCTACAACAGGTATGCATAGGAAAGTTTACCTATTGCAGGTTGAGTAACATATTCCTTGGTCTTTGTTAAACTAATATGCATCAAAAAGTGTGTCTGTTGGTTGCTTCCCACCCCATTTTTTATGGTTACGCAGAGGTGCATCTGTTGACTTATTCACTTATTGATTCCATTTTCCACACTAATAAAGTGGTCTGTCAAAAGGACTGTCTTCTTTCCATTGCTTCTATAAATCTTTAAAGTGGTAAATCTTTTTGTATTATCATATCATGTGGTAAACTGGGAACAGCAACTACAGAATGAACTACCTTTCCAAATGCAGTTTGTATTTCTGCTTGGGTAATGGGATACTATTTTCTAGCTCCATGAATGCAGACTGTTTCAAAGGCTTTTTAGAAAAGGTTTTCATATCACACACATACTGTGCCTTTATAAGTGAGCCCATACTGGCTGTGTCTAGTAGTTCATGTAACTCCCTGCCATCAATGAGGACATTACACTTCATTAATTTTGCTATAGCACAATAGCAGAAAGATGACTCAGCTATTTTTGCAGACAATTTCTCACAGTCCACAGGGTCAACATAGGATCATAGGATCATAGGAAGTAACTAGGCTATCGACCCAAGGGTCATTTCAAGCCTAGCCAATTTGTCCCAACATTATCAAGAGATTTCAAAATTAGTAGTGGTTGCCCATATCTAAGTGGATTTTGGGTGCTATCCCTGATAGGAAATTACTGTGTCCCATCCACTTATCCAGGTTTCTCTTAAACAGTGTCATAGAGGTGCTCTGTTTTACATGAATAGGCAACTTATTCCAGAGAAATTGCAGCCACTGTGAGATGAATCTATCCTACCAGGGTGTTTTGTTCATGTTGCAGGGCAGAATTCTTTCCCTGGAATGGGTGTCTCTAGTCCCGTTTGACTTATGGATGTGTAGTAGTTTCATTAGACTAGGGTCAGCAACTGCTCTAAAAACCAGGCATACGTCTCCCCTAAGAAGTCTATATACTACAGAGTATAGTGACAAGGACTTTAGTCTGTCTGTGTAAGGCAAATATTGGAGTCCCTGGATTCTCTTTTTTTTAAAGCTTTGGGGCCTCTCTAGTTGTTGCAGGTGCCTGGTTTGGTACATACCAAAGGGGGCATTATACTCGATTATGGGCCTGATTAGTGACGACTACAGGGGGTGGACGATGACCTCTTTTGCTCTAGAGGTGAAGCCTTTGATAATTAAGTGGGGTACATAGAAGGCTTTTCTGACCACAACAGAGACATGGTGGTCAAAATTAAGGTCACAGTCAACTTGTGCTCCCAAATCACTTACCACTTAATTTGTACACAGGGTATTGTTGTTTATTTGATAGTTAGAGGGGATGTTGCTTTTACCAAAGGGCATGATGATGCATTTCTTTGCATTCAGTTTGAGACCATGGCTAAGACACCAGTCATTCATCAGCGTAAGCCCCTCCTGCAAAATACTGATGTCATTTGGGGATTCAATGATAGCCCCCAGTTTGCAGTCATCAGCAAACTTAGTAAACCACAGCCCCTTGGTTTTGACCTGAACATTTGGGAAGTATAACAGGTCTGCTAGCAGATGTGGAGGCACCCACTTTGATAGTGTGTGTTGCAACCCATCTCACTATGAACAGGTTTACATTTAGTTGGTTACGTTTGTCTATAATGCCTGAGTGTGGGATTATATTGAAAGCCTTTGCCAAGTCAAGGTAGGCTATGTGTACAGATTTGCCTTCATCTATGGCCTTGGTTACACTTTCAAAGAATTCTAACATGTTTAGTAGGCAGGATCTGCCCTTGACAAAGCTGAACTGAGTTGGATCTAGGGTTTGGAGGTCACCTATGTCATTATTTATGTGGTCCATGATGATGCGTTCCATGGCCTTACAGATAAGGCTGGTCAGAATTATAAATCTGTAGTTTCCTGGGTTTGTTGCTAATCCACCTTTATGAAGGGGAATAGCTATCGCTATTCTCCATTCCGTAGGAACATAGCCTGTTGTTAAACTTTTGTTGAATAGGGTACCCAAAGGTTCATAGGTTCATAGGTAGGTACTAGTCTATCGGCCCAAAGGCCTAAATAAGCCTTGCCAACAAGGTTCCCTGGCTTATGCCACCCAATAAAGTTAATTTCCCATGCCCCTGTCGAGCAGAGCCACATAAGTGATCCCCGGGGTGTATTTCCTATTTCCCATCCACTCATCAAGACTTTTCTTGAAGAGTGCTAATGAGGAACTTTGCTTGACATAAATGGGTAGCTTGTTCCAGAGGATAGGAAGTCTCTGGGACAGAAATCTATCTCTCCAGTATGTCCTCTTTATTGTGGTGACAAGATTTAGCTCGGAGGGATTGGGATTTCTTTAGGTGTAACATTTCCAGCAGCTCTGGGTTTAACATAGCTTTATATGTTAGGTAGAGATCTCCTCGGAGTACGTGATATGCTACAGAGGAAAGCTGGAGTTTTTTGAGATGGTCAGTGTAGGGCATCTGTTTGAGGCCAGTAATCCTTTTTGTGAGGTACTTCTGTGGCCTTTCCAGCTGCTGCAGATGTCTTGTGAGCTACATTCCAAAAGGGGCATTGTACTCTATAATGGGTCTAATGAGTGCTGAGTAGAGGAGAACAATGACCTCTTTTTTCCTGGATGAGAACCATTTTTGTGATGAGGTGTGCCACATAGAAGGATTTCCTGACTATTGTGGCAAAGTGATTATCAAAGGAGGAGGTCAAGATAGGCTGTGTGAACCACCTTATCCTCATCTACGGCTTTGGTGACTGCCTCAAAGAAGTCAATCAGGTTCAGAAGGCATGATCTGCCTTTCACAAACCTGAACTGGGTGGGGTCCAGAGTTTGGAGGTTACCAATGTTTTTGTTTATGAGTTCCATGATGATATGTTCCATGGCCTTGCAGATCAGGCTCATCAGGCTAATAGGGTGATAGTTCCCAGGATCAGTGGTGGCTCCCCCTTTGTGGAGTGGGATAACTGTTGCTGTGCACCATTCAGTAGGCACAAAGCCTGATGTGAGACTATGACTGAACATGATGCTTAGGTGGGGAGCCAGTTCATTCTGAAGTTCATGTAAAATGCAGCCTGGGATGTTGTCCGGTCCCACGGATGCTGTGTTTTTGGTTTTAGAGAGTGCAGTTTTTACCTGCATAGATGTGATTACAGGGACTCTGCATTCTTCCTGTATAGATATGGGCCCTTTATGGGGTGGGGGGGTAAAGTTAGCACTGAACCTGTTTGCCAGGATGTTGGCAATATCAGTTGGTTCTGTAATTTTCATGCCATTGTGCTGTAACTCAGAGCAGATCTGGGTGTTGCCATTGAGATTCTTGACATAGCTATGGAATGCTTTGTGGTTGCCCTTAGAATCAACGGCGATTTTGTTTTCATAGCTACCTTTGGAGGATCTTATAAGGGATCACAGCTTCTTACTGAGGCTGACCAGGGAGCTCCTCCACTAATGGGATTTTACTCTCTTTTACAACAGTTTCTTACTTCTGTTGTAGAGTTTGTTTTTGGTAGGGGACCACCAGATTGGCTTCCTTTTTTGGAGGATAGCGTCTTGGTTCTGTTTGGGATAGCATGATCCATGCACTCTTGTAAGTGCTTATAGAGTGCATTTGTGAAGGATTCAGCAGTCATAACTGTATTGTCCATCTGCATGGGTGTCATGAGGTTCGCCACTTCTGTCTTAAGAAGTATGAAGTTGGCTTTGGAGACATTTTTTACTGTTGTTTCCTTAATGGTGGGTGGGGGTGGGATGCGTATGTCTAGGGTGATTAGCTTATGGTCGGATCTGACCAACGGGATGTTGACTTCAGGTGTGGAACACCGGTCACTCATGCTGGTAATGACTAGGTCTAGGATATTGTTGCCCCTGGTGGGGGTGTGTATACGTTAATCCAGGGCATTGGAATTTATGAATTCCAGAAAGCATTGAGCAAAGGAGTTGGTACATGAGTAGTTTTCCCAGTTAATGATAGGATAGTTGAAATTGCCCATTATTAGGGTGTTTGGCTGAACCCTAATATTTTCCAGTATATCAAGAAAAGAGGAGTGGGAATCCTGGGGCATGGAGGTGGGGTCTGTAGCAAGCTACAAATTGGATTGCAGTTTTGCCGAGAATTAGTTGCACTTGGATAACCTCGGATGCATTATGCTGCTCAACTAGCCCGGAGGTGTGGATATCCTTAATGAATATGGACACACCTCCACCTTTGATGTTCTGGTCCAGGTTAGATGGCTGAAATTGTGGTAAGAGTTATAGCCTGGTAATGCAGGGGTGCTCTCTCGAGCCTTGAAACAGGTCTTAGTCACTGCACAGATAACGATGTTCTCCATTTTAAGAAGTGCCTCGAGTGAGTGCATTTTGAGACTTAGACTTCTAGCACTGAGTAGCATTACCCTCAGTTTTTGCTTGCTTGTTCCTGTTATGGTGGAGAATTTGTCATTTGAACCTTGCCTAAAAAAGGCAATATGGGACGGCAAGACCCTTAGCCAGTATCCAGAATCCCAGGGGCGACAGGTGCAGGCCATCTCTGGCAAAGCATTGTGGTCTGTCATCCATGCTGCCCAAGGCAGACAGTTACTAGATCCCCTTAGAATGACACCAGAAGCTTAGCCCATTGTTGAAGTCAATTATTTTGTCCTTATATTGCGGCATCATTCTGGGCGATCACAGGATGCTACTCAGGGCTAGGGTCATACTTGCCTGGGCTACAAGATCGGAGAGTTCTTCCATGTCTCTTTTCATGTAGTCCAGGGAGGTGTGTCTCAGGTCATTCACACCAACATGGGCAATGTCAGAATCATATTTGTACTTGTTGTGGAGTGACCTGAGTGCATGGGTTATGTGTCGGATCCTGGCACCTGACAGGCAGCTGACAGTAACCTTCTCCTTGTTTAGCCTGGTGAATGGGACATCAGTGTGCCTGACTATAGAGTCACTTATGACTAGTGTGTTGGGTACGTTGTTTTGCCTTATGGGCTGTGGTTTATTGGCACACTGATTCTGTGGGGTATGTGTCATTTGGGTTGTGTTGGGGTGGAGGTTGCTTGCGTTTCCACTTTGGAGGTCTCTATTGCTTGAGCAGATTATTATTGAGAGCCTCTGCGAATGTTTTTGTGTTTTTATGTGTGGATTTTGGTGGTGTAGGTTTAGTGGGACTATGTGATGAGTGTGGTGTGGTGCAAGTGTTTACCTTCTTCTCTTGACTGTCAAGTTCAGTCTTGGTTGGAGAAAGCCTTACCTCCAGTTTGGCTCGATAAGTGCATCTCTCACAGGTTGTGGTGTTGGGTGGTAGGAGGAGATGGTTGTCTGTGTACATGAGGCAATTGCTACATTGCCCCAAGATGCCCAGATTCATCAGATAGACAGGAGAGAACACTGGGAGGTGACCCTTGGACATGCCTGAATAATAAAAACTACTTTCCTCTAGGCAAGTGAGGAAAGTGAGGAAGAGCTGTTTTTCTCTAAGCAAGTAAGGAAAGTAAGTACAAAAACTGTTTTCCTCTAGTTAAAGAGGATGGTTGAGTGCTGTAGTAATTTGTAGCTTATTTAGTGCTAACAATAAGTTTTGAACAAGCGCTGAGCATGAATAAGCACATTCAAGTGTTAAAACTAAGAATCTGTACCTGGATCTTGTGGTAGATAGGCTACCTAGTACTTACCCCTCCCACTGATAAGCTTTAATGCTTCCCTCCAACACAGAAAGGCTTGGGGGAGGGGCTCAGAAGCTTGCAAACAGTCCTGGATACAGCAAATCTGTATCTGGACTAGACTAGTTACAGGAAAGGTGGGAAACAAGTGCAAACACTGGCTTTTAAACCAGAAAGTTGAAAGAGATGGAAAAACTGCCCAAACGGCCAATAAACTACAATTTCTGGGCCAGAAACCACTCTTGTTTTAGATAGGCTACCTAGTGCTTACCATTCCCACTGATAAGCTAGAAGGCTTCCTTCCAACACAGAAAGGCTTGAGGCGCTCAGAAGCTTACAAACAGTCCTGGATACAGCAAATCTGTATCTGGACTAGACTAGTTACAAGAAAGATGGGAAACAAGCGCAAATGCGGGCTTTTAAACCAGTAAGTTGAAACAGATGAAAAAATGCCAAATGGCTGACTGATAAGTACACTTTTTACAACTTAATTTGCACTGTGCTGTATTTATACACTTGCCTATTATTTATAGTGGTGCTGTATTATTTATGTCTCTTGTCTCCACTGTGTTTTTTTCTCAGGGTAGCTCAAACTAGTTTTAGGGAGGGGGTTGTTGAGCCAGCTCACATCCTAGCTGTTAGTCATTGCCTGAGGTGTATCTTGCTGTAATTCCAGTACAGACTGCATTTCTGTAAACTGCTGGAAAGCTGATAGATTTGCTTTGAGCTGCAGAATTGGAATCTATTTCAAACTGATAAGTACACTTTTTGCAACTTAATTTGCACTGTGCTGTATTTATACACTTGCCTATTATTTATAGTGGTGCTGTATTATTTCTGTCTCTTGTTGTCTCCACTGTGTTTCTCCCATCCACCCTCCCAGTTCTTGTGTTGGTGTTAATCTTGGTGGCTTTGAAACTGCCCCGCCCCTCTTTTAAGTTTGTATTTGGATACTACTTCTGGGCCTTTCTCATTTGCTCACTCAACTGAGTGCAGTGAGATCATATTCTGAGTTCAGGCACTCCTACTGTGTACAAAGAGAGCATACTGCTGTGTTCCTTCCCTCACAATATATATGTGTATATATATATATATATATATATATATATATATATATATATATATATATATATATTCAGCTGCTCTTACTGTAACTGTCTTAGTTGCTGTTCTGCGTGCTACTTACTCTGCACTTATTACTTCTTGTTAGTAGCCTTCTAATCTAATGCCTTCTGCACTTGTTTTTTAATCATTTGTTAATTTAATTCCATTTAATTAAACTGTATTTGCTGTAATATTGATACACGTGTGCTAGCCTGCATTGCATTTGAATTGTATTTACTGCTGTTTTAGCTGCTTTTCTGTAAAAAAAAAAAAAAAAAAAAAAAAAAAAATTCCTAGCTTGTTTCCTGTAACTCGTCTAGTCCAGATACAGACTTGCTGTATCCAGGAATGTTTGTATGCTCCTGAGCTCCCCAAGCCTTTCTGTGTTGGATGGAAGCCTTCTAGCTTATCAGTGGGAGTGGTAAGCATCAGGTAGCCTATTTACCATGGGAAGAGTCGGTTTGGCCCATAAATGTTAGTTTATTGGCCGTTTAGGCAGTTTTCCATCTCTTCAACTTGCTGGCTTAAAAGCCTGTGTTTGCACTTATTCCCCACCTTTCCTGTAACTAGTGTAGTCCAGGTACAGATTTGCTGAATCCAGGACTATTTGTAAGCTTCTGAACCCCCCCCCAAGCCTTTCTGTGCTGGAGGGAAGCCTTCTAGATTATCAGTGGGAGTGGTAAGCATTAGGTAGCCTATCTACCACAAGAGGAGTGGTTCCTGGCCCAGAAATTGTAGCTACTGGCCATTTGGGCAGTTTTTCCCCATCTCTTTCAACTTTCTGGTTTAAAAGCCACACTTGCGCTGTTTCCCACCTTTCCTGTTATTAGCCTAGTCCAGATAGAGAGTTACTGTATCCAGGTCTGTTGGTAAGCTTCTGAGCCCCGCAAGCCTTTCTGTGTTGGAGGGAAGCCTTCAAGCATATTAGTGGGAGTGGTAAGCACTAGGTAGTCTATCTACCACAAGAGGAGTGGTTCTGGCCCAGAAATTGTAGTTTATTGGCCGTTTGGGCATTTTTTCCATCTCCCTCAACTTTATGGTTTTAAAGACCATGTTTGCTCTTGATCCCCACATTTCCCGTAACTAGTCTAGTCCAGGTACAGATTTGCTGTATCCAGGACTGTTTGTAAGCTTCTGAGCCCCCCAAGCCTTTGTGTTGGAGTGCAGCCTTCTAGCTTATCAGTGGGAGTGGTAAGTACTAGGTAGCCTGTCTACCACAAGAGGAGTGGTTCTTGGCCCAGGAATTGTAGTTTATTGATCATTTGGGAAGTTGTCCATCTCTTTCAAATTTCTGGTTTAAAAGACCACATCTGCGCTTGTTTCCCATCTTTCCTGTAGCTAACCTACTGGAAAGCACTAGAAAGCCTTACACTGATACAAGCCTTCTAGCTTAAAAGAGAGACTTTGGAGTGATTGAGTATCAGTTTTCTGTATTTTCTTGCTGTACTTAACTGTTTTCCACCTAAACACTGATTTTTCTAGCACTTATTGTGATGTAAAAGCTTGCTTTTTTCACATACTGTACTTATTTGACTGCCTGCACTTTTAAAAAGTTGTTTTTTGTTTAAATAAATTGTTTAACTGTTGTAGGCTACACACTAAAGTGTGATAGCCTTTTCTGATTGCTTGTAGTTGTTTAAAGCTGTTTTAAGTGTACTTTTTACTGTTTTTGCCTTATCTTTAAAAAAAAAAAAATTCTTGTTTCCCACCTTTCTAAGCTAGTATAGTCCAGTTTTCAGGCTAGTGCTGAATTCAGGGCTGTGTTACAAGTTTCTGAGTTGCCCATACCTTACTTGGATAGAGGGAAGTTTCTCTGTTCACCTGTGAGAGAGGGGAACTTTGAGCAGCTATCTGTCCCTGGAGGAGTGGTTCCAGCCCAGAAGTTAGTAGTTCAAAAACCATGTTTGCATGGTTTTATGCGCCTGGCAGCACTGGTTAGCTAGGGTTAAATTATTCCCGGCTCCACTAAGTCTCCTCTTCAGTTTTTCACTTGAAACTAGTCTAACTCTCAACCTATGCACTCAAAAAGCATCCTACAGTCCAGCACTTGCTCAGACCTAATAGCAAGCACTAATATACCCCGCCACTTGACTGCCCAGCAGGGCAAGGCTCTTTATCCACCCCTCACCAACCAAAGGACTAAGCAGCTCACCCTACTATTCAGGCATGGCCAAAGGGCAACTTCAGGTGTACTCTCCAATCCAGCTGGTGAATCTGGGTATCCTGAGGCAATGTTACAACTGCCTCATGTACACAGACAGCCCTCTTCTCCTACCACAAAACACTAACATATGCGAGAGATGCAATTATACAGCCAAACTGGAGGCTAAGGTCTCTCCACCCAAGACTGGAACAAACAGTCATGAGGAGAAGGTTAACACTTGCACCACACATCCAACCTCACATAGACCTACTAAACCAGCACTGGAAAAAAATACACATAAATACATGAAATCATACTCGGAGGCTCTAAATAAAAACCTGCAAAAGCATCAGAGAGCTCCAAAGCAGACACCCACAAAACCTACACCTCCCCCTCACAAACCAGACAGCACGTAAAACACAAAATCAATGTGCCGCACAATCATAGCCCTTAAGGCAAAATGACATACCTAACACATTAGTAATAGGCGACTCAATAGTCAGGCACACTGACGCCCCACTCACTAGGCTGGACAAGGAGAAGGTTACTGTTAGCTGCCTATCGGGAGCCAGAATCTGCCACATAACACAAGCACTCAGGTCACTCCAGGACAAGTACAAATATGACTCTGTCATTGTTCATGTTGGTGTGAATGACCTGAAATGTACCTGCTTGGACTACATGAAAAGATACATGGAAGAGCTCTCTGATCATGTAGCCCAGGCGGGTATGACCTTGACCCTGACACTGAGTAGCATCCTGCCTTCACCAAAAATGATATCTCAGTATATAGAAAAAATGATCAATTTCAACAATTGGCTAAGCTTCTGGTGTCATTCAAAGGGGATCCAGTGTCTGTCAGCCTGGGATGACATGCTCGACAAGCCATGTAGCTTCACAAGAGACGGCTTGCACCTGTCTCCCCTTGGCTTTCGAATACTGGCCAAGGCTCTTGCTGCCCCCATAGTGCCTTTTTGAGGCAAGGCTTAATATTCAAAACCACCACCATAAACAGCACAAGTAAAAAAAATGAGGGTTATGCAACTCAACTCCAGGAGTTTAAATCACAAAATGCATGCGCTTGAAGCACTCCTAAATATGGAGAACGTCGACATCTGTGCAGTAACTGAAACCTGGTTCAAGGCTCCAGAGAGCACTCCAGCACTACTGGGCTACAACTCATACCACACATTTTGGCCACAGAACATGGACCGAAACACAAAAGGAGGGGGTGTATCCATATTCATCAAGGATACTCACACCTCCAGGTTAGTGGCGCAGCATGATACCTCTGAGATCATCCATGTGCAACTAACATCGGGCAAATCTGCAATCCAAATTGTGGCCTGCTACAGATCACCCTCCATGACCCAGGACCACTATTCCGCCTTTCTGAAGACACTGGAAAACATAAAGGTCCTACTGAACACCCTGATATTGGGCGATTTCAATTACGCTACCATTAACTGGGAAAACTACTTGAGTACAAACTCCCAGGCTCACCACTTCCTGGAATTTATCAACTCAAATGCCCTGGATCAGCTGGAAAACTCCCCTACCAGAGGCCACAACATATTGGACCTGGTCATCACCAACATGGGCAACAGGTGTTCCGTACTGGAGGTCAACCCGCCACTGGTTAGATCAGACCATAAACTAATCACACTGGATGTCCACACCCCACCACCACCCCCAACCAAGGAAACCACAGTGAAAAACTTTTCTAAAGCAAACTTCACCTTACTTAAGGCAGAGGTGGTAAGTTCCACAGCCGTCACGCTAAAGGATAACACTGCCCAAGATGCAGAAACCTTTACAATTGTACTCTATGAGCACCTGCAAGGATGCATGGATCCTAGCAAGACCAAGACTCACTCCCCTAAGAGAAGGAAACCAGCCTGGTGGACCCCTGCCATAAACAGGTTATATAACAGAAGGAGGAAACTAGTTCAGAAAAAAAGCAAATCCCAAGAAGGAAAGACATCCCTAATCAGTATCAGTAAGAAACTAAGGTCCCTCATAAAATCATCCAAGGCTAACTTTGAAAGAAAAATAACAAAGGATTCAAAAGATAACCACAAAGCCTTCTTTAGCTATGTCAAGAATCTAAGTGGCAGCTTGCAGGTATGCTCTGAGCTAGTGCAAAATAGCACAAAATATACTGAACCTACTGATATTGCCAACATCCTGGCAGATAGATTCAGTGCAAACTTTACCTCCCTCTCACCTTCAAAAGGGCCCACAACAATACTGGAAAAGTGTAGTGTCCCAGAAACCACAGAAGCACAGGTGAAAACAGCCCTTTCAAAAGCCAAAAACACAGCATCAATGGGGCCAGATGGTGTCCCAGACTGCGTCTTGCATGAACTACAGAATAAACTAACCTCCCACCTAAACACACTGTTCAACCTCAGCATCTCCACAGGCTACATGCCCATAAAATGTCGCACAGCAACAGTTATTCTGCTCCACAAAGGAGGGGCCACAACTGACCCTGGTAACTATCACCCCATAAGCCTGACTAGCCTGGTCTGCAAGGCTATGGAGCGCATCATCATGGAACTCATTAACAAAGACATTGAGAACCTCCAAACACTTGAACCGACCCAGTTCAGCTTTGTTAAGGGCAGATCATGCCTACTAAACCTAGGTGACTTCTTTGAGACAGTCACCAAGGCCATAGACGAGGGAAAGGTGGTTCACACAGCCTACCTTTATCTCGCCAAGTCGTTCGACACCATTCCTCACTTGGGTATTATAGAAAAACTCACCAGCCTGAACATAAGCCCCTATGTCACAAGATGGGTTGCCAACTGGCTTACAGACAGAACTCACACGGTAAGAATAGTGGGCTCCAGGTCCGACTCTAAACCAGTCACAAGTGGTGTCCCACAAGGCTAGGTTCTGGGACCCCTACTGTTCGGCATGTATTTCTCAGAAGTACAGCCAAACACAGGAGGACTATGGCTAACCAAGTTCACCAATGACTGCAAACTGGGAGCCATAACTGACTCTCCGGCTGACATGGACATCCTTCAAAAAGGCCTTACTGAGACAGACACTTGGTGTCAAAGTCATGGCCTCAAGCTAAATGCCAAAAAATGCATAGTCATCCCGTTTGTGAAAAAGAAAACATCCACAAATTACCACATAGGTGACAGCCCCTTTAATACAGAAGAAGTAATAAGAAATCTGGGGACCTAGGTAGATAGTAATCTCTCCTTTGACAATCATATTGCCAAAGTAGTTAGGAAATCCTTCTATGTGGCCCATCTAATTACTAAGGGGTTCGCATCTAGAAATAAAGAGGTTATAGTGCCCCTCTACTTGTCACTCATCAGACCCATCATAGAGTACAATGCCCCATTTGGGATGTACCTCACAAGACACTTCCAACAGCTGGAAAGACCACAAAAGCACCTCACCAAGAGGATTACTGGCCTCAAACATATGTCCTATACAGCCCGACTGAAAAAACTCCAGCTGTACTCAGTGGCATATCGCTTACTCAGAGGTGATCTCTGCCTGACTTACAAAGCCATGTCCAACTCAGAATTGATGGACATGCTCCACCTAAAGAAATCCAAGTCACTGTGAGCCACACACTCAATTGAGCTAAACCTCACCACAACAATAAATAGAACATGCTGGAGGGATAGATTCCTGTCACAGAGACTCCCCATGCTTTGGAACAAAATTCCTAACTACATTCGGCAGAGCCCCTCACTAACACTCTTCAAGAGAAGCCTTGACGAGTGTATGGGTAACAGAAAATACACCCCTGGGATCACTTCATTGGCTCTGCTTGACAGAGGCTCAGTTAATTAATCAATGGGGCGGTGAAAGCTGACACACTCTGGCTAGGCTTAAAAATGCCCTCTGGCAGATAGCCTAGTACCTACCTATGAACCTACGAACCTATTTCTGGGCCAGAAACCACTCTTGTGGTAGATAGTCTACCTAGTGCTTACCACTCTGACTGATAAGCTAGAAGGCTTCCCTTGAACACAGAAAGGCTTGGGGGGCTCAGAAGCTTACAAACCGTCCTGGATACAGAAAATCTGTATCTGGACTAGACTAGTTTCAGGAAAGCTGGGAAACAAGCGCAAACATAGGCTTTTAAACCAAAAAGTTGAAAGAGATGGAAAAACTGCCCAAATGGCCAATAAACTACAATTTCTGGGACAGAAACCACTCTTGTGGTAGATAGGCTACCTAGTGGTTACCATTCCCACTGATCTCTGCAGTAGTTGTTAGACTGCTGTGAAATTCCTTTGTTAAGTGTTAAATAGCTTGGGGGTTTTTGTTAGCATTAAAATCTGTGTTGGTTACATTTCTGGTAATCATTTTAAATCGAGTTGCTGGCTACTGAGACTTCTCTGCAGACATCAACTGGACATAAGCTGATTTAAGTATATTTTCTGCACTTATTAAGTATATTTTCTTATTTAAGATTTGAGTGAGTAAATATTGTGTGTCTTGCATTCAGTAAATATTGTGTGTGTCTCTGAATCTCTGCAGTAGTTCCCCACCCCCCTCCCTGTTTCTTGTTGTGGTGCTAATCTTGGGTGGCTTTGGAATTGCCCGCCCCTGCTGTAAATCTCTTTTTGCACACTCCTCCTGGACCCATCTCATTCGCTCACTCAACTGAGTACAGTGAGATCATATTTTGATTTTGGATACTCTTACCAGTCCCATCTCTTCTGCAGTGTACAGAGAGAGCACTTGGGAAGGGCATTCCCCTATAGTATCTTAATCTGCTCTGTTTCCTCCATCTCAAAAAAAAAAAAATTTGCACTTCATCTGCCTTACTGTATTTGTGTTTCTTCCTACTTTATTACCTTATTTTGCTTTTGCCTCTTTTAACATTTTAAAGTGGAACCTGTGTGTTGAGAGACAGCCTTACAAGGCTATCTGCAAATATATAGAGCTGAGTATATTTTTTCTGTATTATTCTGTATTATAGAGCTAAATTGTTGCTTAGATATCTGTAGTCTTAATGTTCTGCAAATATACAGAGATCAGTATATATTTTTTTGGTTTTATAATTTGCACTCTGATTCCTCACATCTCTGTTGAAACTGGTTTCCCCACTCCCCCTCCCTGTTCTTGGTTGTAGTTTAAATTTGGTGGCTTTTGCAGTGCCCGCCCCACTGTAGATTTGATCTAGGACACTCCCCCATTACCTTCTCTTTACCGCATTCTACCTAATAAACGCTTTCTGCACTTGCTTTTAGACCTTTTTAATTTAATTACATTTTTTCAAACTGTGTGTGGACTAATATTGCTACATACTCAAGTGTGCCAGCTTACACTGTATGTGAATTGTTTTTACTACTGTTTTTGCTACTTTTCTGAAAAAAAAAAAAAAGTATCTGCTTTTACTGTATTTGTGTTTCTTCCTACTTTATTTTGCTTTTGCGTCATCTTAAAAGTACTCAGTTGTATTTATTACTGCTTGGTGTATCTCATTCTAAGCCTTTTAGTTTAAGCACTTGGCCTTCAGACCAGTTGTTTTACATTAAGAAGGTTTGTGGTCTGCACTGTGATGGCAGAACAGGTAGCTTACATCCTTCTAAGTTGGGAACTGCTGATTGAGGGCTCAGTGTCTGTAATTCTAAAAGTGTATTAATTCTGATTTAAGCACTTGGGCTTCAGGCCAGTTATTTTACATTAGAAGGGTTTGTGGTCTGCACTCTTGTGGGAGGAGAGGCTGGACTCTGCCCTTCAGAGCTGGGAGTTTCTGGTTAAAGGCTTATAGTGCCTGCATATTTGAACTGCTTCTTACTGAAATTGGTACACCTTGTTTGCTGTAGCATAGACTAGATCCAGGCCTGCTGAATCTAGCTTTGCTTGTATAACTTGAGCACTAATCCAGGCATTCTTTAAAGTATTCAATTGTATTTATTACTGCTTGGTAGCTATCATTCTAAGTCTTTTGGATTAAGCACTTGGGCTTCAGACCAGTTGTTTTACATTAGGAAGGTTTGTGGCCTGCACTGTGGTGGCAGGACAGGTAGCTTACATCCTTCTAAGTTGGGAACTGCTGATTGAGGGCTCAGTGTCTGTTATTCTAAAAGTATATTAGTTCTGGTTTAAGCACTTGGGCTTCAGGCCAGTTATTTTACATTAAGAAGGTTCATGGTCTGCACTCTTGTGGGAGGAGAGGCTGGACTCTGCCCTTCTGAGCTGGGAATTTCTGGTTAAAGGCTTATAGTGCCTGCATATTTGAACTGTTTCTTACTGAAATTGGTACACCTTGTTTGCTGTAGCATAGACTAGATCCAGGCCTGCTGAATCTAACTTTGTTTGTATGCTTGTTGTTTGTTTGCTTGTTATTTCCCTGAAATGCTAATTCCACCTAAAACACGGCTTTTCAGTGCTTCTGCGGATCCCTAGTGATATCTGCATTGCTTACTGTACTTATTTCCTTGTTTCACTTGAAAGAAAGTTACTGTTTGTCATTTTTGCATTTAAGTTACCTGTAACACATTGCATTTAAGTTACCTGGCACTTGCCCACTAAAGCAATTATATAAGTCAGCACTAAAAAATTAAAAGCACTACACCCTCACAAGCTCCCCTTGAGTACCTTGATCCCCATTAGCCCTTTTTTTTTCAATTATAAAGGAATTCCCAATACTATTCTAGCATGTCCAAAGGTCAGTTGTCAATCTCCTCTCCGGTCCAGCTGGTGAATCTGGGAATCTTGATGCAATGTTACAACTGCCTCATGTACACAGACAACCCTCTCCTCCTCCCAACAAATTCCAACACATGTGAGAGATGCAACCATATAGCCATACTGGAGGCTAAGCTCTCTCAACTCAGTACTGGCGTAACCAGTCAGGAGGAGAAGGAAACCACACTCACTACAATTCCAGTCTCACATAGACCTACCACGACAGCAAACCAAACACATAAACACACAAAAACATACTTGGAGACTCTAAATAAAAATCTGCCTAAGCAGCAGAGACCTCCAAAGCAGACACCCAAGCAACCGCTACCCCAAAACAAAACACGTACAAAACATAGCTCACAAAGCCAGTGTGCCAAACAGTCACAGCCCTTAAGGCAAAACAACACACCTGATACACTTGTAATAGGTGACTCTATCGTCAGGCACAATGACGTCCCGCTCACCAGGCTGAACAAGGAGAAGGTCACGGTGAGCTGCCTGTTGGGCGCTAGGATCCGCCACATAACACAAGCACTCAGGTCACTCCAAGGCAAGTACAAATATGACTCAGTCATTGTCCATGCTGGTGTGAATGACCTGAGACGTACCTCCCTGGACTACATGAAAAGAGACATAGAGGAGTTCTCTGAGCATGTAGCCCAGGCCGGTATGACCCTGACCTTGAGTAGCATCTTACCCTCACCAAGAATGATGCCACAATATGAAGACAAGATGATCAATTTCAACAATTGGCTTAAGTATTGGTGTCATTCAAAGGGGATCCAATGCCTGTCAGCCTGGGATGACATGCTCGACAAGCCACGATGCTTCGCTAGGGATGGCTTGCACCTGTCACCCCTGGGCTTTTGGATATTGGCAAAGGCTCTTGCTACCCCATAGTGCCTTTTTTAGGCAAGGCTCAAAAGACAAACCCACCTCCATAGGTATCACAAGGGATAAGAAACTAAGAGTAATGCTACTCAATGCCAGAAGTCTAAACCTCAAGATTCACGCACTCAAAACTCTCCTTAGCATGGAGAACATTGATATCTGTGCAGTAACAGAAACCTGGTTCAAGGCTCCCAAGAGCACCCCAGCACTACCAGGTTATACCTCATACCATGCTTTTCAGCCCCAAAACTGGACCGAACCACAAAAGGAGGGGGAGTATCAATATTCGTCAAAGATACCCACACCTCCAGGTTGGTGGCACAGCACGAAGCATCAGAGACTATCCATGTGCAACTAACAGTGGGTAAAACTGCCTTCCAGTTTATAGCCTGCTACAGACCACCCTCCCAAACCCAGGAACCCCATTCGGCCTTCCTGAGAACACTGGAAAATATGAAAGTATCTCCAAACACCATTATATTGGGTGACTTCAACTACCCAAACATAGACTGGGAGCATTACTCTAGCTCCAACACCCTATCCCAAAGGTTCCTAGAATTTATAAACTCAAATGCTATGGAACAACTTGTTACCACTCCCACAAGAGGGGACAACATACTGGACCTGATCATCACCAACATGGGGACTCTATGCTCCAGACCAGAAGTGTATCCCTCATTGGTAAGATCAGACCATAAACTAATCTCACTGGATATTTACATCCCGACTCCACCCCCTGCCCTGAAAACCACAGTGAAAAACTTCTCTAATGCAAATTTCACACTCCTCAAAACCGAGGTGGAATCCTTCAAAGCCCCCGGGCCTGTGGAAAATACGGCCCAGACCGCAGAATCCTTTATAAACGCATTCTATGAACACCTTCAGGAATGCATGGATCATGCAATCCCAAATAAAACCAATTCCCAATCCCCCAAAGGCAGACGTTTTGTCTGGTGGACCCCATCCATAAACAAACTATGCAATAGATGGAGGAAGCTACTACATGATAGAGCAAAATCCCAAAAAGGGAAGGCATTTCTGATCAGTATTAGCAAAAAACTACGGGCACTCATAAAATCGTCTAAGGCCAGTTTTGAGAGAAAAATTGCACAGGACACTAAGGATAATCACAAGGCTTTCCTTAGTTATGTTAGGAACCTGGGTGGGAATTCCCAGATATGCTCAGAATTAGTCCAAAATGACAAAAAATACACCGAACCTACAGACATTGCCAACATCCTAGCTGACAGGTTCAACGCAAACTCCCCCCCCCCACAAAAAGGGCAAATATCTATCCCAGCAGAGTGCTGCCCCCCTGACATCACAGATGCTCAGGTAAGAGTATCCAAATTCCAGTAATAACGGCCACACAGGTACAAAACGCACTCTCTAAAGCCAAGAATACAGCATCCATGGGACCAGATAACATCCCGGGCTGTGTACTATATGAACTGGCACCTCACCTAAGTATCATGTTTAATCATAGCCTCACCTCAGGTTTCGTGCCCACTGAGTGGCGCAGAGCTACAGTTATCCCAATCCACAAGGGGGGATCCACCTTGGATCCCGGAAACTTACTGTCCCATCAGTCTGACAAGCCTTATCTGCAAGGCCATGGAGCGTATTATCATGGAACTTATAAACAAAGACATTGGCAACCTTCAAACACTGGACCCCACCCAGTTTGGGTTTGTGAAGGGCCGATCTTGTCTCCTGAACCTGATTGACTTCTTTGAATCAGTCTCCAGAGCCATTGACAAGGGTAAGGTGGTCCACACAGCCTATCTAGACCTTGCCAAGGCCTTTGACACCATCTCCCACTCTGGAATCATAGATAAACTTACTAAGTTGGGCATTAATCCCTATGTCACCCAATGGGTTGCTAAATGCCTTACTGATAGAACCCACACTGTAAAAGTAGCCGACTCCAAATCCAGCTCCAGACAAGTGACAAGTGGAGTACCTCAGGGTTCAGTCCTGGGGCCGCTCTTGTTTGGCATCTACTTCTCTGAAGTACAGGTCAACACTAAGGGACTCTGGCTAACAAAGTTTGCAGATGACTGCAAACTGGGAGCCATTATTGAATGCCAAATGATGTGGATACTCTGCAAAAGGGCCTTACAGAAACAGATGCTTGGTGCCAGAGCCATGGGCTCAAGCTCAATGCCAAGAAATGTATTGTTATCCCCTTTGGGAAAAAACATGTATCCATGAATTACCATATAGGTGGCAGTACACTAAACACAGAAAGTGTGATAAGAGACTTAGGGTCACAGGTGGACAGTGGTCTCACCTTCGATAACCACATCGCCACAACAGTCAGGAAATCCTTCTATGTGGTACACCTCATCATGAAGGGCTTTTCATCCAGAAAAAAGGAGGTCATTGTCCCACTGTACTCATCCCTCATTAGACCCATTATAGAATACAATGCCCCATTTGGTATGTACCTCTCAAGACATCTGCAACAACTGGAAAGGCCTCAGAAATACCTCACTAAAAGAATCACAGGCCTAAAGCAGATGCCCTATGCTGACCACCTTAAAAGACTCCAGCTATACTCTGTCGCATATCGTCTACTCAGAGGTGATCTCTGCTTAACATACAAGGCCATGTCAAACCCAGAGCTGTTGGACATGCTACACTTAAAGAAATCCCAATCCCTCAGAGCTACACGCTCCAGGGATCTAAACCTTGTCATCACAATAAACAAAACATGCTGGAGGGATAGGTTCCTGACCCAGAGACTCCCCAGACTCTGGAATAGATTGCCCATACATGTCAAGCAGAGTGCCTCTTTGGACCTGTTCAAGAGGAACCTTGACGATTGGATGGGAGAAAGGAAATTAACCCCAGGGATCACGTCAGTCGCCCTGCTAGACAGGGGTCCAGGAAAGTAAATAATGTGGGAAGAAATAGCCAGGGAATTATTATGGCTAGGCTTGTATAGGCCCTAGGGCTGATAGCCTAGTATCAACCTATGAACCTATGAACCTATGAACCTATAAGAGCTGCCCTCTCTAAAGCAAAAAACACAGCATCAATGGGACCAGACGGTGTCCCGGGCTGCGTCCTACATGAACTCCAAGAGGAGCTAAACCCAAACATAAAACTACTGTTCAATCTCAGCCTTACTACAGGATATGTACCCAAAGAGTGGCGTACAGCAACAGTGGTCCCTCTTCACAAAGGTGGTGCCTCAACGGATCCTGGAAACTATCGCCCCATAAGCCTGACTAGCTTGGTCTGCAAAGCTATGGAAAGGATCATCATGGACCTCATAAATAAAGATATTGGGGACCTAAAGACACTGGATCCTACCAAGTTTGGCTTTGTTAAGGGCAGATCCTGCCTCTTAAACCTGGTTGATTTCTTTGAAACAGTCACCAAGGCCATTGACGAGGGGAAGGTGGTCCACACAGCCTACCTGGACCTCGCAAAAGCCTTCGATACAATACCCCACTCAGGCATTATAGATAAGCTCACCAGCTTAAATATAAACCCCTATGTCACTAGATGGGTTGCAAACTGGCTCAAGGACAGAACCCACATGGTTAGAATTGCTGGAGCCATGTCAGACTCCAAACCAGTTACAAGTGGCGTCCCACAAGGCTCAGTCCTGGGACCTCTCTTATTCGGTATATATTTCTCGGAGGTACAGGCCACCACGGAAGGACTGTGGCTGACCAAGTTTGCAGATGACTGCAAACTGGGCACCATAATCGACACTCCAGCCGACACAAGCATCCACCAAAAGGGCCTCATAGAAACAGACAACTGGTGCCAGAGCCATGGCCTCAAGCTAAACGCCAAAAAGTGTATAGTCATCTCCTTTGGCAAAAACAAAGTGCCCACAAATTACCACATAGGTGGTAATCCATTAAGTACAGAAGAAGTAATTAGGGACCTGGGGACCCAAGCTGATAGCAATCTCTCATTTGACAACCACGTGGCCAAAGTGGTTAGAAAAACATTTTATATAGCCCACCTAATCATGAAGAGATTCACATCTAGATCAGGGGAGGTCATCGTGCCTCTTTACTCATCCCTCATCAGGCCCATAATTGAGTACAATGCCCCTTTTGGGATGTACCTTACCAGACACCTGCAGCAACTGGAAAGACCCCAAAAGTACCTCACCAAGAGGATCAAAGGGCTCAAACAGATGCCATATGCTGCCCGGTTAAAGAAACTCCAGCTCTACTCAGTGGCATACCGCCTGCTCAGAGGCGATCTGTGCCTGACGTATAAAGCCATGTCCAACCTGGAATTAATGGACATGCTGCACCTCAGAAAATCCAAATCCCATCGAACTATGAACTCGAGAGACTTGAACCTCAGCACTGAAATAAATAGGACATGCTGGAGGGACAGATTCATAACCCAGAGGCTCCCTTCACTCTGGAATAAAATCCCAGTCCAGGTTAGGCAGAGTCTCTCATTTACTCTCTTCAAGAGGAATATTGATGAGTGGATGGGAGATCATAGGTTTACCCCGGGTATCACTTCTGTGTCACTGTTAGACAGAGGCACAGTATACTAACCTCAAAAAAGGGCATAGCAAAATTATTTTAAAATGGGTTGCGAAAGCCAAACACACTCTGGCTAGGCTTATAAATGCCCTAGGGCAGATAGCCTAGTATGAACCTATGAACCTATGAACCCATAAGCTACAAGGCTTCCCTCCAACACAGAAAGGCTTTGGGGGCTCAGAAGCTTACAAACAGTCCTAGTTACAGCAAATCAGTATCTGGACTAGACTAGTTACAGGAAAAGCAGGAACAAGCTTAGAATTTTTTTTTGGAAAGTAGAAAGGGAGAAAGGAGAAACAGAAGATAATTCAAAATTAAGGACCTAAGTGACCTGCCCTTCACAAATGTTCTCTCTGTATTAGGTAGAATGAGCTAGTGACACTAGACTGGAATATAGCTGAGCAGATGGGACTGGTAGGAGTGTCTGAAATCAAAATATGATCAAACTGTACTTGGTTGAGTGAGCAATTGAGATAGACCCAGGAGGAGTGTTCAACCACAAATTACAGGAGGGACGGGCAATTCCAAAGCCACCAAGATTAATACCAGAACAAGAACAGGGAAGGTGGGTGGGAAACTAACTGCAGAGTCAGAGAGAGACCACAGTATTCTATGAAACAATTAAATAGAAAAATAAATTATTACAGAGAGACACAGACCGCAATATTCAATGAAACAATTAAATAGAAAAATAAAATGCAGTACAATCTTTAACACTGCAAGTTTGTATTTAGCTAGTAATGCAGTTGATTGTAGGTATATAGCAGAAGGCAAACAACTCAGTTATTGCACAGTAATAAATTCAAAGATATGTAACTAACACTTAAATACAGAGAAGCCCTCTAGGCTAAGAGTTTAACATTGAATATCAATGAAGTGAAACACAATAGCCCCCACTAATTGCAGAGACAGATAGAGACCACAGTATTCTATAAAACAATTAAATAGAAAAATAAATAACTACAGAGAGACACACACCACAATATTCAATGAAACAATTAAATAGAAAAATAAAATGCAGTACAATCTTTAACACTGCAAGTTTGTACTTACCTTTGCTAGTAATGCAGTTGATTGTAAGTATGTAGCAGAAGCCAAGCAACTCAGATATTGATCAGTAATAAATTCAAAGATATGTGTTGCTAGTTCATATTTTAGTTTATGAAGAAAACAACCTGGGATGCCATTTGGTCCCATAGAGGCTGTGTTTTTAGCTGTGGATAAAGTCTTAATGACTTGCTCTTCTGGCATGTAGGGTACGAGGGATGCTTGGGGTAAGGTTTGTGATGTTATTAGGGGATGGGGGGAGAAGTTTTCACCAAATCTGTTAGCTAGTATATTGGTTATATCCTCAGGATCAGTGTGTGTGTGTTACCATTAGCCATTATTTCAGTACACACCTGAGTCCTGGCTTTTAGGTCACAAACATAGCTGTAGAAGGCCTTATGGTTGTCCATAGCTGAGACTGCTCAATGCTTTTTTGAAGTTTGTCATGGAGGATTTGACAAGCTGCCTTATTTGCCTATTTATACTGAGGAGTGTACTTTTCCAGTGTTGTGGCCTATCTTTAGTTTTCCTGGACAACAGCTTCTTGTGTCTGTTGTAAAGGTTGCAAGTCCACCAAGGTGGATTGCTTTTTCTGGGGGCTCTATCTTTTGTTCTGTCTGTAACAGCAGAGTCAATACACTTATGCAAATGATTGTATAGGACTTCAGTGTATTCTTTGGTATAGTTATCAATACCCTCTTCAGGAGATTGGAATTCCTTTATACCTACCCTTAAGAAGAAGTCTGGTTTTGTGAAGTTTTTGAGTCTGACTATGCCTCCTGCAGGTCCTGGTGTTATTACCAGTTGGAAGAAGACACACTTGTGATCAGATTTAACTAATGCGAGTCCAACATTAGCAGCTCAGCTTCTGCTTCTCATGTTGGTGACGACCAGATCCAGAATGTTTGACCCTCTTGTGGGGGGTTGCACAATTTGCTCCATGGTGTTTGAGTTAACAAAGTCAAGAAACTTTTGTTCAATTACGTTTGGGCTAGAATAGGTCTTCCAGTTGATGGTAGGATAATTGAAATCCCCCATGACTAGACTGTTAGGTAGTATTTGGATATACTCTAGTTTAGACAAGTAAGCTTCATGTGCATCATGATTCATGGAGGGTGGCCTGTAGTTAGCAATAAATTGAAGAGGGATTTTACCCAGAATAATCTAGATTAGGAGTATCTCCATGTAGTTATCCTGTATGACTAGTCTGGAGGCATATTTATCTCTTACAGAGATACTCCCCCTCCTTTGGTTCTCACACTCCCATTTTGTGGTCTGAAAGGGTGGAAGGCATTGTAGCCTTGCAAGGCTGGTGTATCTTCAAAGGCCTTGAATCAGGTTTCAGTTATTGTACAGACATCTACATCTACTGGTGATAGAAGTGCCATGGGGGTGTGTAATTTTTGGCTTAAACTCCTAACATTTAGCAGCATAGCCCTTATTTTGATTTTGTTATAGTCGGTAATGTTTTTTTGTGACCTTGCCTAAAAAAGGCAGTTTAGGAGTGGCAAGAGCCTTGGCCAGTGATAATAGCTGTTGAGGAGGACTACGTTGAAATACTACAGCTGAGTCAAGGGAAAGATTTGCAGAATTAACTGTCCAGCAATGATGCACAGTTGCGCTGTAGTGTGCAAACAAGTGCAAACCTGCACAAATATGGGGTTTAAATACCAGAAACAGAAAACCTTTAAAAATCAAATTAACCAGTGGAAAACCACTCTCTGGGCTCTACATCAATCACCTCACACAAGACAGGTTCCTGTTTGCACACTTCTTTTACATGGGTGCAGAATGGCTGCCTCCTACAAGAGATTGCTAGGAAATAGTGCTCAGAAACAAACAAACAAACAAACAAACAAACAAACAAACAAACAAACAAACAAACAAACAGACAAACAAACAAACAAACAAACAAACAAACAAACAAACAAACAAACAAACAAACAGTCCTGAGTGCAGCAAACCTGAAACAAAGCTATACTACTGTTATTTAAAACTTTATTTTTCATTGCATGCATTTCACTGGTTACAGTTTTCATAGGCAGAGCTGTGGTGTTATTACTAGTTTAGAATCTGTCTATGTGACCCCCTTTCCCACATTTCCAACAGAGTATGTCTACAGTAATACATTCTCTTTGTTATAGAATTTTGACACGTCTTAGTGTAGATGTAGGCTGCTCAGTTATAAACAGAGTTTCATTGAAAATCAACTTCTCTTCTAGTACAAACTCATTTTCAGTGTCCTTGTATTTATAATTATTGCATTTGTTAACCAGGAAAGTCTAATGGGCCTAGGTGAGCCAATTTTCAGTAGAAGCCCGGGGAGAAAAGTTCCACATAACATTAATAGCACATACAATAAAAAGCACAATCTACAGTGTATATACACTCTCAATGCATGGAACTAAATATTAAACATAAAGGTACAAGTTATTTCCAAACATTACACATCAACAGTGTGTACATTTTGATCATTGAGGATGGAGTTAGTCAGGTAGGGTAGCAGTTTTGATTGTTATTTGTTGGAGTTTTGTAGGCAGAAGCAGTTGAATTCAGCAAATCAGAGAGAGCTCCTACGTAGTTTGCTTTATTTATTTATTTCCAGTTTGGTGACCGGGGAGGTCCACTGGGCTCGAAGAGCCCATTTTCAGTGGAGGCCCGGGGAGAAAAGCTCCATAGTACAAAGTATAAACTACATAATACAGAATACATAGTACAAAGTAAAAGCTACATAGTTCAAAGAAAACACAATTCAATACATAGTTGGTAAAAGGTGAGAATAGCTCCATAATACAAATATAAACTACATAATTCAGAATACATAGTACAAAGTAAAAGCAACATAGTTCAAAGTCAACAAAATTCAATACATAGTTACTAAAAGGTGCAGTAAACACCTTGTGGGTGTAAAATGGCCAGTAAGAACAGTTGAACTGCAACATATATACATCTTATATATTTACATGTTTGTAGGTTGAGAACAGTTGTAGAGGGTAGAATTTGTTCATAGGTTAGAAATGTTAGATAGTGATCTGAAAGTAGTTACTGGGGGATAGATCCCTGATAAGTAAGGGAAAAAATGGGACTTTGGATGCAATAAGTTAGGTAGGTAGAGTGCACTCAGTATTCCTGAGAACAGTGGAAAATACAAGGGTCCTGTCAAACACCATACATTCTGGACATGATCATCATCAACATGGGGTACCAGTGTCCCATAACAGAGATAAACCCCTCGCTGGTAATATCAGATCATAAAGTCATCACACTGGACATCCACATCCCGCCCCTCCACCCAGTCAATAAAACCACTGTGAAGACATATTCCAAAGCAAACTGCACACTTCCCAAGACCAAAGTGGAACGTTCCAAAGACCTCTTGCTATAGGATAATGGTATACAATCTGCAGAATCATTTACAAGTGCATCCTATGAGCATCTACAAGGATGCATGGAACGAGACAACACAAAGAAATCCAAGATGCACTCTTCCAAAAATAAGACAACAATCAGGTGTTAGTTGTCAAGACATCGTCTAATGATTCGTTATGGTCAGGCTGTTGAATTCATGTATACTACCAGAATGCACAACAATGACAGATAGTAACAGTATCACCCACAGCACAATGTCAAACCATGTCATACACACATGTGTAGTCAGGTTCCAAAATGTGTGTAGTACAATGCATACTGGCCACCAATAGAAACTATGGAGTGTTACTGTATAATACACAGCATGTCACCCAGCCCATGTGTCCACTATGCACGTACATGCAGACAGTGCACCTCCACCATTTTCACAACTGTACACCTGCAAATCTGTGCTACACACATCCCACACATACTGTCCACTATCTAACACATCCTGCCAATACTGCACACATCAGCCAAGTGCCACATGGGCGGACAATATACAATTGGAACTAACACTGGTGTAAACAACACTACAATGACAATCATAGCTTTAATGCATCATGCTTGCTCAGCTACACCTTCATGCATATCATTACACTCTACTGCTGACAACATGCTAACATTGCTATACTGCTATAAAGACACCCTGTGCATCAGCACCATGGTAGCCTTTTCCTGCATCGATGTTACAGATGACAGGAGGTGGTACAGGTTTCATCATATGCACAGGGTATGTTGTTGGTTTGCCAGAGGCCTACAGTGAGCCATCCAATCGACATGTATGTGTGTGTGTGTGTGTGTGTGTGTGTGTGTGGCAAGAATACTGGTATGGGCCAATGTTGATGTAATGCGTGTGGGTATGTGTTAGCCCTAGGTGTCTGGATTATGGTGTGTGTGTCTGCTTGCACACAGTTCCACCATGTGGCTGCCATATATGGGTATTTGTGGGACAGACACAGACTGTACCTGTGAGGCTTTACAGATCACCATCTCTGGCCACAGATACAGTACCTGTGCCTGGCAGGGGTGCTACTGACACTATCAGATACTAAGCCAGTCTGGGTACTATCCACAGAGGTAGATGGATGTACACTGGACCCAGGTCCCTGCTGGGACTCTCCAGAGCCATGTGAACGTGGTCTTCTAGGATGTTCTATGGACAGCCCACCCCCAACATTGCTGGGGCTGGTACTGGCACTATGGGAGGAGCTGTGGCTTGAGGGATGTCTGTGGTGACTGCCAGCTGCTGATGTTGCTGGCATATGTCCATGTCGATGACTCAGCCATCCCGCACTGTCCTGACACATGGACGTGACATTGCGGAGGACATCTAATGTCTCTCCCCAACATCTATCAGTGACCTCAGTGTAATTACGGATGGCACCAGCTAGGTCACGGATACTGTCTATTATGGTGGTGTTATGTGCCCTCTGTGCCCTTAGTCCCTGTCTGGTGTACCGTCCCATACATGCCTGTGCCTCCATGACAACCTGGAACATGCGTGAGGTTGTAAGACCTGTGGCACATCTGCCGGTGGCATGATGAGCAGCAGTGCTCTGATGAGAACCCCTGGACATCTGCCTATGTGGTACCCTTCCAGACATCTGTGTATGGCTGCTGTGTCAGGATGCATGTGCCATGGATACCACACTGTCCTGGCCAATGCCGACTGTATGCTGTCCCTCTGATAAGGGCATTGGTGATGAATGTATTGGCAGTATGACTGTGTGCATGGATGGGGTGGGCACTTGTGTACTGTTGATTGGTGGACCAACGACAGACCCTGGCAAACATGCCTATGCCTCAACACACCTATCATCATTATCACTATTATGCTCAGTGACATCAGTTTCCCTGCAGCATTGAACCAGCGCAAAATCAGCACCTGTGAGAGGAAGACAGGAAACACACTTTACGACCTGTACATGATGTCGGCACACATGCACACATGCAAAGGTTTGATGTTGCAAGTCCACCAAGGTGGATTGCTTTTTCTGGGGGCTCTAACTTTTGTTCTGTCTGTAACAGCAGAGTCAATGCACTTATGCAAGTGATTGTATAGGGCTTCAGTGTATTCTTTTGTATAGTAATAAATACCCTCTTCAGGAGATTGGAATTCCTTTATACCTACCCTTAAGAAGAAGTCTGGTTTTGTGAAGTTTTTGAGTCTGACTATGCCTCCTGCAGGTCCCGGTGTTATTACCAGTTGGAAGAAGACACACTTGCGAACAGATTTAACTAATGCGAGTCCAACATTAGCAGCTCAGCTTCTGCTTCTCATGTTGGTGACGACCAGATCCAGAATGTTTGAGCCTCTTGTGGGGGGTTGCACAATTTGCTCCATGGCGTTTGAGTTAACAAAGTCAAGAAACTTTTGTTCAAGTGAGTTTGGGCTAGAATAGATCTTCCAGTTGATGGTAGGATAATTGAAATCCCCCATGACTAGACTGTTAGGTAGTATTTGGATATACTCTAGTTTAGACAAGTAAGCTTCATGTGAATCATGATTCATGGAGGGTGGCCTGTAGCTAGCAATAAATTGAAGAGTGATTTTTCCCAGAATAATCTAGATTAGGAGTATCTCCATGTAGTTATCCTGTATGACTAGTCTGGAGGCATATTTATCTCTTACAGAGATACTCCCCCTCCTTTGGTTCTCACACTCCCATTTTGTGGTCTGAAAGGGTGGAAGGCATTGTAGCCTTGCAAGGTTGGTGCATCTTCAAAGGCCTTGAATCAGGTTTCAGTTATTGTACAGACATCTACATCTACTAGTGATAGAAGTGCCATGGGGGTGTGTAATTTTTGGCTTAAGCTCCTAACATTTAGCAGCATAGCCCTTAATTTGATTTTGTTATAGTCGGTAATGTTTTTTTGTGACCTTGCCTAAAAAAGGCAGTTTAGGAGTGGCAAGAGCCTTGGCCAGTGATAATAGCTGTTGAGGAGCACTACAGTGAAATACTACAGCTGAGTCAAGGGAAAGATTTGCAGAATTAACTGTCCAGCAATGGAGCACAGTTGCGCTGTAGTGTGCAAACAAGTGCAAACCTGCACAAATATGGGGTTTAAATACCAGAAACAGAAAACCTTTAAAAAATCAAATTAACCAGTGGAAAACCACTCTCTGGGCTCTACATCAATCACCTCACACCAGACAGGTTCCTGTTTGCACACTTCTTTTACATGGGTGCAGAATGGCTGCCTCCTACAAGAGATTGCTAGGAAATAGTGATCAGAAACAAACAAACAAACAAACAAACAAACAAACAAACAAACAAACAAACAAACAAACAAACAAACAGTCCTGGGTGCAGCAAACCTGAAACAAAGCTATACTACTGTTATTTAAAACTTTATTTTTCATTGCATACATTTCACTGGTTACAGTTTTCACAGGCAGAGCTGTGGTGTTATTACTAGTTTAGAATCTGTCTAAGTGACCCCCTTTCCCACATTTACAACAGAGTATGTCTACAGTTAATACATTCTCTTTGTTAAAGAATTTTGACACGTCTTAGTGTAGATGTAGGCTGCTCAGTTATAAACAGAGTTTCATTGAAAATCAACTTCTCTTCTAGTACAAACTCATTTTCAGTGTCCTTGTATTTATAATTATTGCATTTGTTAACCAGGAAAGTCTACTGGGCATAGGTGAGCCCATTTTCAGTAGAAACCCGGGATGAAAAGTTCCACATAACATTAATAGCACATACAGTAGAAAGCACAATCTACAGTGTATATACACTCTCAATGCATGGAACTAAATATTAAACATAAAGGTACAAGTTATTTCCAAACATTACACATCAACAGTGTGTACATTTTGATCATTGAGGATGGAGTTAGTCAGGTAGGGTAGCAGTTTTGATTGTTATTTGTTGGAGTTTTGTAGGCAGAAACAGTTGAATTCAGCAAATCAGAGAGAGCTCCTACGTAGTTTGTTTTATTTATTTATTTCCAGTTTGGTGACCGGGGAGGTCCACTGGGCTCGAAGAGCCCATTTTCAGTGGAGGCCCGGGGAGAAAAGCTCCATAGTACAAAGTATAAACTACATAATACAGAATACATAGTACAAAGTAAAAGCTACATAGTTCAAAGAAAACACAATTCAATACATAGTTGGTAAAAGGTGAGAATAGCTCCATAATACAAATATAAACTACATAATTCAGAATACATAGTACAAAGTAAAAGCAACATAGTTCAAAGTCAACAAAATTCAATACATAGTTACTAAAAGGTGCAGTAAACACCTTGTGGGTGTAAAATGGCCAGTAAGAACAGTTGAACTGCAAAATATATACATCTTATATATTTACATGTTTGTAGGTTGAGAACAGTTGTAGAGGGTAGAATTTGTTCATAGGTTAGAAATGTTAGATAGTGATCTGAAAGTAGTTACTGGGGGATAGATCCCTGATAAGTAAGGGAAAAAATGGGACTTTGGATGCAATAAGTTAGGTAGGTAGAGTGCACTCAGTATTCCTGAGAACAGTGGAAAATACAAGGGTCCTGTCAAACACCATACATTCTTGACATGATCATCATCAACATGGGGTACCAGTGTCCCATAACAGAGATAAACCCCTCGCTGGTAATATCAGATCATAAAGTAATCACACTGAACATCCACATCCCGCCCCTCCACCCAGTCAATAAAACCACTGTGAAGACATATTCCAAAGCAAACTGCACACTTCCCAAGACCAAAGTGGAACGTTCCAAAGACCTCTTGCTATAGGATAATAGTATACAATCTGCAGAATCATTTACAAGTGCATCCTATGAGCATCTACAAGGATGCATGGAATGAGACAACACAACGAAATCCAAGATGCACTCCTCCAAAAATAAGACAACAATCAGGTGGTTGTTGCCCATAAATAAGCTAGACATCAGAAGGAGGAAACGAACACATGATAGAGCCAATTTCACTAAAGGAAAGGCATCACTGATCATTATCAGGAAGAAACAATGATCGCTCAGAAAATAATCCAAGGACAGTTTCTAAAGACAAATAGCCAAGGAATGTAAGAATAGCAACCACAAAGCCTTCGGTAGCTATACCAGACATGTAGGTGTCAACTTCCAAATATGCTGTCAGCTACTGAAAAAGGAAAGAAATACACTGAACCAACTCTCATTGCCCACATCCAGGGGGACAAGTTCAGTGTAAACTCCCCCCCCATCACCCCCAAATGGCCTTGTG
This sequence comes from Protopterus annectens, assembly GCF_019279795.1. NCBI lineage: Eukaryota > Metazoa > Chordata > Ceratodontiformes > Protopteridae > Protopterus > Protopterus annectens. The sequence goes on along the minus strand of NC_056731.1, from coordinate 1,676,111,718 downwards.
TCCATCACAGAAGGATGCTGTGCCCCAGACGTCATGGACATGCAGGTAAAGACAGCCCTCTCCAAAGCTAAGAACACAGCATCAATGGGACTGGATGGTGTCCCAGGCTGCGTCCCACACTCGGCCCAAAAGGAAATACACCCTCACCTACATCCACTTTCCAGACTCAAGCATACCACAGGCTATGTACCCAAAGAATGGCATACACTAACAGTCATCCAGCTCCACAAAAGGGGTGCCACAACAGAACCTGGAAACCATTGCCCTATATTTCTACTCAGCCTGGTCTACAAAGCCATTGAGCAAATTGTTATGGAACCCATAAACCAAGACATTGGAGACCTCCAGACACTGGACTCTACACATCTCTGCCTTGCTAAAGGCAGATCCTGTCTCCTACACCTAGTTGACTTATGTCAAACAGTTACCAAGGACATAGATGGAGGTGAAAGTAGTCCACACAGCCCACCTGGACCTCACTAAGGACTTTCTACACCATTCCCCACTCTGTCATCATAGACAAGTGTACCAGCTTGAACATTAACAGCTATGTCACAGAATGGGTGGCCAAGTGGCTCACAGATCAAACACACATGTTCAGAGTTGCGGGTGATATGTCCGACTCTAAGCCAGTCACAAATGACATCCCACAGGTCTTGGTCCTGGAACCCCACCTGTTCAGTAGATACTGCTCAGAGGTACAGGCAAGCATGGGAGTTGTATGGCTGAGCAGGTTTGCAGATGACTGCTAACAGTGGTCCATAATCGACTCTACGGCTGACACAGACATCCTCCAGAAGTGTCTTACAGAGACTGATACCTGGTGTCAAAACAATGCCCTCAAGCTGAATGCCAATGAATGCATAGTCATCCTCTGTGGGTGAAACAATGTGCACACGAATTACCACATAGGTGATAATCCAGTATGTACGGAGAAAGCCATTATGGCCCTGGGGAGACAGGTAGATAGCAAACCCCCCTTTGATGGTCACATGGCCAAAGTGTTCAGACATTCCTTCTATGTAGCCCATCTAATGTCACCTAATGTAACCCACATTGTGTAGTCTGATGATGTCACCATCCTACAAATATACCTGTGGAAAAGAGAACTCACAGTAATGTGCATAGTGCGTCATGTTAATGCGTACTCCTCTAATATCATGAAGTAATTGGGTAGGGGTTTAAATCCTGCACTTGACAACTGTGTGTGTGTCTCTCCTTGGGAAGGAGCAGCCTTTTTGGAGAGTAGTAAAACACCTTAAAAGTGGTATACAAATCATTGTCAAGTCTGATGATGTCACCATCATACAAATATACCTGTGGAAAAGAGGCTTCCCAGTAATGTGTATAGCACAACGTCTTAATGCGTACTCCTCTAGTATCATGAAGTAATTAAGTAAGAGTTTGAATCCTGCACTGGACAAGTGTGTGTGTTTGTGTGTGGTTTCCTTGGGAAAGAGCAACCTTTTTGGAGAGTAGTAAAACACCTTAAAAGTGGTATACTAATCATTGTCAAGTCTGATGATGTCACCATCATACAAATATACCTGTTGAAACAAGACTTCCCAGTAATGTGTATAGCATGACGTGGTAATGCATACTCCTCTAATATCATGAAGTAGTTAGGTAGGGGTTTGAATCCTGTACTTGACAAGTGTTTGTGTTTATTTGTAGTCTCTTTGGGAAGGCGCAACCTTTTTGGAGAGTAGTAAAACACCTTAATAGAGTTATACTAATCATTGTCAAGTCTGATGATGTCACCATCCTACAAATAAACCTGTGGAAAAGAAACTTCCCAGTAAGCTGTATAGCACGACATGTTAATGCATACTCCTCAAATATTATGAAGTAGTCAGGTATGGGTTTGAATCCTGCACCTGATAAGTGTGTTTGTGTGTGGTCCCCTTGGGAAGGCGCAACCTTTTTGGAGAGTAGTAAAACACCTTAAAAGTGGTATACTAATCATTGTCAAGTCTGATGATGTCACCATCCTACAAATATACCTGTGGAAACAAGATTTCCCAGTAATGTGTATAGCGTGTCGTGTTGATGTGTACTTCTCTAGTATTATGCAGTAGTTAGGTAAGGGTTTGAAGCCTGCACTTAGTGAGTGTGTGTGACAGTGTGGGTCAATGTGTTGTGGGTTTTGCTTTTACTACCATATGACATGTCAGTAGGCATTGCACATGTGAGGTAGCTGTGAGGCAAATACATATACATACATGCTACCTCAATTATTGCATGTGTGGGAACCCTGCTTTATCCAAGAACACAGCTGTCATCTTTGCCAAACTGTGCTGCTGCTTCCCAGACCTTAGGTCACATCTGTATGCTTGTGACAAGGCCAGCCACTGCAGTGATGCCTGGCCTAGGTCATCCGTGTCACACACACTCATTACGGTTTCTATTGAATTGTGTGAGTGAGAGTTTATGGACGAGGTATATATCAGACCTGTTCAAATGCAGCAAAGTCTGTCAATGATGACTATTCATTATAGGTGTACAACAACCTTTGTGGACATGCATGCAGACCCCTTATTGCTTATGTGATCCACCGAGGGATTTCAAAATACCTTAGGGAATGTGATTATCAAAGGAGAGATGACGTAACACTAGGTTGCATGTACACATCGGTACCAGTTCATCATGTTGGTGGCTACTACCTATGTGGTACTGTGGGGATACTATGTTCCGTAAAGGTGGATGACTATGCTTAGTTTGGCCTATAGCTTTACAGCATGGGTTTGACAACAGGTATCTGTCTGTATGATATCCTTGCGGAGGATGTGTGTGTCACCTGGAGAATGCAGTATAGGCCACGGCATGCATTAGCACATGTGGACAGACATATCCCTACTATGATTGCTTGTACCTAAGAGAGCCATATGCCAAACAGGAGTGGTCTCAGTAATGGGTGCAGGTGAATACCACTGGTTACTGGCATAGTATAGTACCTGAAGGATCCAAATGTTGCTGTGTGTCCTACATCTGTGTGTCAGTTGTCAAGACATCATCTAATGATTTGTTATGGTCAGGCTGTTGAAGTCATGTATACTACCAGAATGCACAACAATGACAGATAGTAACAGTATCACCCACAGCACAGTGTCAAACCATGCCATACACACATGTGTAGTCAGGTTCCAAAATGTGTGTAGTACAATGCATACTGGCCACCAATAGAAACTATGGAGTGTTACTGTATAATACACAGCATGTCACCCAGCCCATGTGTCCACTATGCACGTACATGCAGACAGTGCACCTCCACCATTTTCACAACTGTACACCTGCAAATCTGTGCTACACACATCCCACACATATTGTTCACTATCTAACACTTCCTGCCAATACTGCACACATCAGCCAAGTGGCACATGGGCGGACAATATACAATTGGAACTAACACTGGTGTAAACAACACTACAATGACAATCATAGCTTTAATGCATCATGCTTGCTCAGCTACACCTTCAAGCATATCATTTCACTCCACTGCTGACAACATGCTAACATTGCTATACTGCTATAAAGACAAAGACACCCTGTGCATCAGCACCATGGTAGCCTGTTCCTGCATCGATGTTACAGATGACAGGAGGTGGCACAGGTTTCATCATATACACAGGGCGTGTTGTTGGTTTGCCAGAGGCCTACAGTGAGCCATCCAATCGACATGAATGTGTGTGTGTGTGTGTGTGTGTGTGTGTGTGTGTGTGTGTGTGTGTGTGTGTGTGTGTGTGAGAGGGGCAAGAATACTGGTATGGGCCAATGTTGATGTAATGTGTGTGGGTATGTGTTAGCCCTAGGTGTCTGGATTATGTGTGTGTGTGTCTGCATGCACACAGTTCCACCATGTGGCTGCCATATATGGGTATTTGTGGGACAGACACAGACTGTACCTGCGAGGCTTTACAGATCACTGTCTCTGGCCACAGATACAGTACCTGTGCCTGGCAGGGGTGCTACTGACACTATCAGGTACTAAGCCAGATTGGGTACTATCCCCAGAGGTAGATGGATGTGCACTGGACCCAGGTCCCTCCTGGGACTCTCCAGAGCCACGTGAACATGGTCTTCTAGGATGTTCTATGGACAGCCCACCCCCAACATTGCTGGGGCTGGTACTGGCACTATGGGAGCAGCTGTGGCTTGAGGGATGTCTGCGGTGACTGCCAGCTGCTGATGTTGCTGGCATATGTCCACGTCGATGACTCAACCATCCCGCACTGTCCTGACACATGGACATGATATTGCAGAGGACATCTAATGTCTCTCCCCAACATCTATCAGTGACCTCAGTGTAATTATGGATGGCACCAGCTAGGTCACAGATATTGTCTATTATGGTGGTGTTATGTGCGCTCTGTGCCCTTAGTCCCTGTCTGGTGTACCGTTCCATACATGCCTGTGCCTCCATGACAGCCTGGAACATGCGCAAGTTTGTAAGACCTGTGGCACGTCTGCCGGTGGCATGATGAGCAGCAGTGCTCCGATGAGAACCCCTGGACATCTGCCTATGTGGTACCCTTCCAGACATCTGAGTATGGCTGCTGTGTCAGGATGCATGTGTCATGGATACCACACTGTCCTGGCCAATGCCGACTGTATGCTGTCCCTCTGCTAAGGGCATTGGTGATGGATGTATTGACAATATGACTGTGTGCATGGATGGGGTGGACACTTGTGTACTGACGATTGGTGGCCCAACGACAGACCCTGGCAAACATGCCTATGCCTCAACACACCTATCATCATCATCACTATTATGCTCAGTGACATCAGTTTCCCTGCAGCATTGAACCAGCGCAAAATCAGCACCTGTGAGAGGAAGACAGGAAACACACTTTACGACCTGTACATGATGTCAGCACACATGCACACATGCACACATGCACACATGAACACATGGACACATGCACACATGCACACATGCACACATGAACACATGCACACATGCACACATGAACACATAAACACATGAACACATGCACACATGCACACATGCACACATGCACACATGCACACATGCGCACATGCGCACATGCGCACATGCACACATGCACACATGCACACATGGACACATGCACACATGAACACATGAACACAGGAACACATGCACACATGCACACATGAACACATGGACACATGCACACATGCACACATGCACACATGAACACATGCACACATGCACACATGAACACATAAACACATGAACACATGCACACATGCACACATGTACACATGCACACATGCACACATGAACACATGAACACATGCACACTTGAACACATGCACACATGCACACATGCGCACAAATACACTCCTCACTAAAACAGACACACACCACCAGCAATCCCGAACATACTCAATAGCGTGTGATGGTGGGGTACAGTATCACAAGCCAAACATTTATATCAAATGTGACAGCATGCAGGATGTGTGTATCTCAACAGCATGCAGTGTGAGTGTAGACAGCCCTTGCTAATAACAGTATACATGGCTTTGATGCATGTGTGTTTTGTTCAGTGAATGGCCTCACCCTGGAACGTAATGTGTACATGGACACAACATTGCTGTGCAAGTATTAAAAGCTCTGCAATGTCCTGTGCACCATCAGTCACAGGTATACATACCATGCCTGGATGTGTATCAGTGTGTCACATAGATATCCATTTCTGATTAGAGCATCTGTTTGTTTAGCAGATAATTGTGGACACAGGTTTAGCACATGCATGCTATGTATACACACAGGATGAGTGGTGCATGTATACCTGATGAAATACCATTGCTCAACATAGCCTTTATACAGTGATTATGGTGAGTGTAGGACATATTGTGGACATGCCAATGCAGGCCATGACATGGCATGCTACCACACAACTGCAACATGAAACATCACACATACACAATGTGTGTCATGTGACATATACACTCAATAGCATTACAAGACATATGTGAATCACTTTGTACAAATGGTGATTACTATGCATATTGTGTATAGGTGCATATGTTTACACACACACAACATTGAGGTGCATAGCAATTCATGATATGTGTAGTGCTGTGGCCACTGTAACTGGATGGGGTGTAGTACCATGAGCCATCATCATGCAGCATCATGTGGTCATTCAAGGCAACTAATGTGTGCCAGACTGGCACATAGCATGGTGTACCTGAACTGCAGTACCATGGCTACATTCACCATTTCACGGCCAGTTGTTACATGGGTTTGTAAGGTGCCCAACAGGGGGCATTGCCTAACATGAATGTGTTATGTGTTGAAGAGTGTCGCACAGCCACATGAGAGGCCTCTACCCCTCAGGTATATTATGTGTGCTGTGTGGATGACATTTGGGATACTGGAGTGTGACCTTACAGTGGGTGTCTGAATACGCCATGTGTAGCATGTTAATGTGTACTGCGTATGACACAGTTGTGTATGTTGTGTGCATGTGTATCGACTCTGCCTATCCAACGTCCACTACAGTGTTGCCACAATTGTGTGCGATGCTCTGTGTATTGCATGTGTTTGAGGCAGCTACTCATGTTACTGAGATGTGCATAGTCTCACAGCAAACATGCACAGCATGCATTATGCACTGTTGTGTGACGTGTACATGGCCTACACTTCACCTATGACATGCACATTTAATTAGCAATATTAAATGTAGAACACACTCACCAGCATGGGTCTGCTGCCTTGCTGTCACACCAGAGGGACCTACAAGGATATGAGACAGTTTGTCAGGGCAACAACTGTGGCATTGCTACTGTGTGTTTGCAATCTTACAGTAGTACAACTGTTGACAGTCACAGGCCTGCAGATTATATTCCTAATTATTATTATTGCACAACACTAGGCACCACATCTTGTAACTACACAGTACACATCTCACATAAGCATGATCTACCAATAGAGGTAACAGTAGTGTACAGCAATGCCATGTTACCTGCACGCTCCATGTCAACTTACTGGGTGGCTCCGGCCTCCATGATGATGCATGTTAGTTGTTATGGTTGTTGTTGGCAGGAGCCACCTGGCTCAGGAGCAGCTCCTCCACTCTGGTGAAGGGGGATGGATGGCTACCCCACCACCTGTGGCAAGCTGTTGTCCACAGATATCAGACGCATGCTGCCGGACATCACTAATTAAATCACTGCAGTGCTGTCGTACCTGCTCATATGTCCGGTTATGCATGTCTATGTCATTTACCCTACGGACAAGGTCTTGCCACAGTGCAGTCCGCTCATGCTGGTCCTGGCAGGTTCTTGAGAACAGCAGGCCTTAGTGCTGAACCATGGTGGCTGTTATCACTTCCTCCTCTGCTGGGTTATATGAGGGATTACGATGGTGGGCCATGACCCTGGAAGACAATGAAACAATATGTGTGAGCAAGTCAAGTGGCACTCTTAACATTCTAAAGTACAGATATCAATTAACTGCCATATATAGCAACCTACTGGCTGTCAAAGGATACATGCTTTCAATACCACTTGTCAGTGCTCAACCCACAACTGCCTGACAGTGCCTGGCACACTCTATATATCAAACCATGTTTTGCACAGCAACAAAGATAAACCAGTATGTAAGACTATACAACAGTACATGGCACACTGTATGCGACACAATGCACCACCTAGCCACTGGGGGTATATATCAAGCTAATGCATAATGTAACATGTAATCCATTGCAATGATTGTAAAGTCCAGTTACAGTAATACCAGTATACCACACTAGTCATTGATGGCAAACCCCTGCCTAACATATGTGCTCATTCATTAATATAGGTGGCATACTGCTGTACTACACTATATACACTATGCATGCTGTTAGATACACACCTATATCCTGTAACACACATATGACCGAGGCCATGGTACAGGCATACACACACACACACACATCAGACATACATACCAGACACAAAGGTATGGCAAGCCACATGACCTTTATCTGTGTACCATACAGTACTGTGTGTCAGTAGTTACAAGACCTTATGCCTGAGGTATGTCATCTGTGAGGACTACGGGGAACAAACAAAACAGTGGTTCCAAGACATGTGGACCTACACCATACTGTGCTGTTTAGGCATACAGCTTCAGGTAGTACTAAAGTTCATTCAGGGGTTGGATTCACCAGCAGTAACACTCAATAAGAATACATGTACTGTTGTAGCCTACAATGGGACACTCCAGTCGACACCAACGGACTATGTCAGACCATATGGCATACTGCTTTTTCTGCCTAGCAATAGCATGCACATCTTTTGCTGGGATCACTGCTAGGACACATAATACCATGACAGAAACAGTTTCCCACTTAGCTATCACACATATACAGAACTCTGACACATTCACCAACACATTCATCATCACACTCAGTCAACCTCACATAGCAATTATTGCAACAAGTACATGTGGGTGTGCATCGGTTCATAGGTAGGTTATAGGCTATTGTCCCTAGGACCTATAGATGTCTAGCCATAAGCTACCCTGGCCATTGACACACAGGTAATTTCATTTCACGTGGCCCTGTCAAGCAGAGCCACAGAGGTGATTCCTGGGGTGTATTTCCTATCTCCCATACAATCATCGGGATTATATATGATGACTGCTAATTAGGAGCTTTGTTTGCTATTGATAGGTGGTTTGTTCCAGAGTATGGGATGTCTCTGAGATAGGGATCTATCCCTCCAGCATGTGGTGTTTATTGAGGTGACAAGGTTAGGTCTCTAGAGCATGTAGCTCATAGGGATTGTGATCTGTTTACGTGGAGCATGTCAACAGCTCTGGGTTTCACATAGCTTTGCATGTTAGGCAGAGGTCACCTTGGGGTAGGTGGTATGCGACACAGTCTAGATGTGGTTTTGTGAGATGGTCTGCATAGGGCATCTGTTTGAGGCCGGTATTAATCTTTGTGAGGTATGTCTGTGTCCTTTCCAGATGCTGTAGATGTCTTGTGAGGTACATACCACATGGGGCATTGCACTCTATACTGGCCTTTATGTGTGTGGAGTAGAGGGGAACAGTGACCTATATTTCCCTGGATGACACACCTTTTGTGATGACGTGTGTCACGTAGACAGATTACATGACTAATGTGGCACTGTGACTATCAAAGGGGAGACTACTGTCCACCTGTGTCCCATGGTCTCTTATCACACCTTCGTTGTTAAGTAGACTACCACGTATGTGGTAGTTAATGGGTACTGAGTTTTTGCAAGGAGGGATGCCAATGCAGTGTCAACATTGAGCTTGAGTCCATGGCTTTGTCACCAGGCATCTGTTGCAGTAATTATGACCCTGTCTCTCTCTCTCTCTAAATGTATATATATATATATATATATATATATATATATATATATATATATATATATATATATATATATATATACACACACATACATATAAACATCCATTGGTGTATATATAGATATACATATAGGCACATATGCAGTCCACCTTTAATGGTGGTAATATCAAGTATGGGAAGGTTGTAAAGTATACAGTTATGTCATAATATTGCACAGTGTTGTGCGGAATACATTGAAGGTGTTCGCAGCCCATGTAGCTTTAGCAGGCCTCACTGGCTGCAACACTGCAAACCTGACAAATCATACCCACAGCGTTTAACCACCACATGTCATATACCAGCACTGTATGCTGTCTTGTCTGCCACACACTACAACCTACATAGAAATATGCACATAACAACCTTCAACAACATACATATATCCACCTTTCACAAACAGTTGCAGTATGTCCCTTGCTCTATGCACATGTACAGATGCTAATATATCTGACACAGACAGATCTCTCCGTATGTGTGTGCCATACACACACAAGGACCACACTGCTGTAAGTCCATGTACCTCATGGCTGACCTGTTGGGCCTTGCTGCAACATGAACAGGTGTCACATGTGAGCACACAGTAATATTAGAGGGTGTATATATAGCTGCTAATGCTAAATTTTCATACTAGCCTGGTACAGCTGTTGCCAATGCTAAGCTACACGTTAATATGACTATCATGCATTTGTTACTCTGTCACATCCATGTTTACATAACTGTATGCGCTACTCCCCCAAACAGACATTGTACACACTACTGTACAGAACACAGATAACATGGATCAGATGTTTGACATTTAATGCTGAACTACATATGTCACAGTCATATCCCACTGCACACAGCTATACACTGATTTCTACATGGCAGTAGTTATGCAGGGCATATGTGCATAGATGTGTACTGCTGACACATATGGATGATTCAAACTATGTAGAGTACTCTTCAAAAACATCTGCTACATGCCAGTAAATACATATCTGTCACATACCTTTCCTTTGTATGTGTTTGTAGTTGTCAGTTCTGTGCGTTTTGTACACTTTGTTTTGTTTATATCGTATTTCTTTCAAGATATTTCTTTTTTATTCTCAATATATTATAATTTTCAATATATTATTGTTTTTCAATATATTTTTTCAATATATTTTCTTTTTTTAAATATATATTTTTTCAATACATTTTCTTTTTTTCAATATATTTTTTTCAGTATATTTTCTTTTTTCTATATTTTTTTCAAGATATTTTTTTTCAATATATATATTTTTTTCAATATATTTTTTCCAATATATTTTCTTTCATATCTTCTTTGTTTCCTGTTGCTGTTGCTGTTGTGTCACTCTGTAACGCGCTCTCTCTCTCTCTCTCTCTCCCTCACTCTCCGTACCTGCAATGAAATGATTGCATGTGTGGATAGCTAGTACAGCCTGCTTTTATAGGTATCTGCACATGTGCATGTGATGGCCTCTGTACCAATTGTTGGCTACCATTTGGCAATTGCATGCAGCCTGCTGTGTGGTACTTGCAGTATTCATTGTCATAGCAACCAAATGCTATAAATTGCTAGGTCAGGTAGGCGTAGCCCTTTCAGCTTTCCAAAGTGGGGACCATGCTTGTTTGCTGTGGACACCATTGTGTAAGTCAGAAGGTTGGTGTACTTCTTATATCTGATGCTAGGGGTGTAGCCAGTGATTTGAATGTTGCACTCAGACCTGAATGTTGCCACTTCCAGTACACAGTTGACAGTGTAGAATTGTACTCACCCCTACAAATGCTAACACAAGATACATGGGAGTATGTATTGTCTTTTCTACTTATACAATTAGCTGGCATACATACGTAGTTACTGAGATGTTTTCATTTTGCACATGAACTGTTTGGGAACTGCTGTACTGTGGATATTAATGTAGTCACTTCTGCACAGTTTGTGCTTTTTCTTTTGTTGACATTATCACAGGATGCTCATGAAAACTGGACAATTCCAGTACTGAGTATGCCTTCCTACATCCTTGCTGTACCTTGAACACACAGGTATTTTGTACATTTGCGTGGGGATTGTCCTGCTATGATACTGTGTGAAGTTGTAAAGTTATGCTGTAACATTATTTACTGCTAGAATGTCTGGTTCTGTTATCACAGTCATATAATGCAATTCCACAACAACTGCTGATAAAGTTCCACAGAACAGGTTTTGTGTTATGGCATTCCTATCTTTCCTTTACATTCACACATTCTCATTCTAATGCATGATATATATATTTCAGCAACAACTTGCTGTATAACTACTGTGGCCTAGTGGTACTTCATGCAGTCTAGTGTGTACAAGGTTCGGGATTCGAGACTGACAGTGGTGTTTTATTCTGCTGCTGAGCAGAACAAGGCCCCTCACATGCAGGGTGACTAAGGCACTTTTAAGCAGTTGTAAGCAGGTTTGCACAGGTTTGCACGACACTTAGCAATACTTAGCTAAGCACACACAAGCGCATACTTGCGCAAACCCGCTTACTACTGCTTAAAAGTGCTTACTCACGCTAACCCTTGCACTCATTTCTTTGAAAGAAAAGAAAATGGGGAGGTAGGAAAGTGGTGAAAAAGGGGCACAAAGAGGGAAAGACAGTAGGGAAAACAGCTCGGGATGTGCAGGACGGGTGTAGGGAAGGTCCATAGCTGCCCATTTCTTTCTTAATTTGGAGGGACATTTGTAACCTTCCACCCCTGAGAGAGGGATGAGGACAACGAAGTATGTTGTACTGCCAATTAAATTTCACTTTCTGTGTCCAGCAGACATTTGTGCAAAATGGACAGCTATGTATGGGGCATAATATTTTTGTGGGAGCAGATTGCCCATTTTTTTTTCAGGTGTGAGTGGAATGTGGGGTAGGGGAAGTAGGTATATTTTGGGAGGTAGGTTGGGGAGGTAAACAGGCAAGACAAACAAGACGCATACAGGGGCGGAATATGACACATGGGGTGGGTGAACACCATTGAAGGGGAAGGATGTTTGGAAATCGCAAGCCCATGAGTCCACAGATGGCAACAGTGGAACTGAGATCCCCACCCATGGGCAGTCACCAATGCACCTTCACAGCCTGGAGGGTGGCTGCGCTGGGGGCTGCATAGGAGGGGCAGGCTCACCCGTGAGTCGCGCCACTCTTGCCTCAAGCTGGCATAGGGGATCAGTGACTGAATGCTCGATTTCCCTATGCACCACAGCCTGGACCATTCGGAGGTTGATAGGTGGCCCTCTTCCAGCCACGCTTGCAGGGGGGCCAAGCCCCATCCCCTGCAGCGCTTCCACCCAAAGATGGCACAGGGACAATGGAGGAGGAGGTCCCGGGCTAGGCACCGGACCTGCTGGTGCCAGGTGCTATTGCCAGCTGAGATGGGACAGGTGGATCTGCTGGGACCAGCCTTCCCATACGTTCTGTGTTTAGGAGAATTTAATGACAATATGGGTTGATAGCCAACAGCATTCCAAATTAGTTGTAACAGCATGCAGTAATATTCCCATTAACCCAACACACCAGAGTTCCAACATTTGAACAGCAAGCATAACACATACATATATAGAACGACAGTGGGCATTCCAACAGCATGCAAGATTGATTGGTGGCAACAGGCCACCAAGACTATGGTGTTTGAACAGGGCACATGCATCAAAGTAAATGCAGATATTTATAAACCAATAGGACATATGTCCCAACAAATGTTTTGAGATTACACATACCCACTGAGGTGTGGAATTGCATTGTTTATGCACATACAGTAGGGTGTAAAAAGATACCTCCATTAACAACTTATATGAACTTATAGTTTACACTACATTCCTATTGACTGCAGGTATATATCCCCTACATGTATTATTACACTAGGCAATGTCCATTATGTTCTGAAATGTGTTTTGCTAGTTCCTTATATACCTGACCTGTATCTAATATACAAACTGTCCAGGATGCAGATGTTACTGCTACGTATTTATATATTTTATTTATATTTATATGTCTACATATCTGGATGTGTTCAGGTGACAATTTCAGTTATATTTTAACAGCGCCCTACATTTCTAGCAGCACACTGACATTTCCGGTGAACACAATAACAAGCTACTCATGTGCCAGATTTACCTATACATGCCAGCCTTGAAACAACAGTTGAGGACTGTATATATGCTTAAGAGATACTGGCACTCCCTTTGTCCTCTTTCTATGGGCCTACGCAAGTGTGGGTTGACAGCGCTTAATACAACACTACTATTTCTATACTGCAAGAGTACATCAACATTTCAAAGAAAGTGACACGGACACACTGCAGGAGTTATACCTTTATTAATTACATTACACACTTTTCTAGTGGCTCTCTCATTTATTTGATATTACAGCGCATGCAGACATCTTATTCTAGATGTATTATACCTTCATTTATGGTTTACAACACTCTTTTTCAGGCTCTCTCACTTATTTTATATAACAATACATGCAGAGAAATAATTCAGGACTTATTATACCTTTTTTAATGGGTTACAACACTCTTTTTCAGGCTCTCTTACATAACAGTGCATGCAGAGAGGTCATTCAAGCCTTATTATACCTTTATTATTGGGCTACGACACTTTTTGTCAGACTCTCTCACTTATTTTATATAACAGTACATGCAGAATAATTACTAACCTGCTTGATGGTGCAGCCTTAGCAGCCGATTGCAAAGGCTTGCTGACTCGAACATGGACACCTGCAGCTGTGAAGTAAATGAAGTGATACTGAGACATATACCTATCCATACTATCGACTACACTAGCAATTTTTACATACTTCATTCCATGGCTACCTACACAGTAGTGGGGCATTTTGCATCCCACGGGCCTCCTGTATCCATTGGTTCAGTTGGTCCTGCTTGAGTCTCTTCAGGTCTGCATGGTGGTGTCTAACCTGCTCACCAGTCCAAGGGACGCCTGTGGCACTGGTGAGTTCATGTGCGAGATGGTTCCAGGCTTCCGCTTTGTATTCCGTGCCCTGGAACTGGCCCTGCAGGAGTCTAGCATCATGATGATGGACGAGGAGCCAAACCATCATTTTTGACTCCTCAATGCCCCACCATTGCGCTCGGAAGCGAGAGTCCTCTCCGACACCAGCCATTGCTGCCTGCAGATGGGAGCTACAACCAGTTATGGCAAGTATTCCTGCCTATGGAGCTTAAATATGCCTCATTTCCCACACTTATTTGTGAATGGCCGGATTTGAAAATTCTCAGCTGAGTGCACACCTGCTTAGCACTGGATAAACTTTGATTAATATGTATATGTGTGTTGAGAGACCATGAACATCAAATGCTGTCATGGCTTAGTGGATCAGAACTGTGATTATGGTGCACACTATCCCGGGTTCGAGGCCTGTCATTGCTTTTTTTATTTTACTACTGGTCTGACTGATAGGGGGTGTGACTGTGTTTAGCCAACTTTGCTCAACTTTGCCCAACATTGCTCTACATTTACCGACGTTGCCCGACATTTTCTGATGTTGCACTTGTTAGCGCGGTGCACAGCTTCGCGCAAACATGTTTGGTTTGCGCTAGTTAGCGCGATGCGCAGTTCTGCACAAAGCTATTGCGCTAGTTGAAGCAGTGCTAAGCTATGAGCAATTATACTTAAATGTGCTTAATACTGGTAAACTTTGCTTAGCAGTGCTTCACACTGCTTAAGATACATTACTTATGAATTTATCAGTATGCATGACCATTTCACCTTCTTATATATATATATATATATATATATATATATATATATATATATATATATATACACATATATATATATATATATATATATATATATATATATATATATATATATATATATATATATATATATAAAATATCGTTCACTACTACATAGGCCATTTCAATACATTGTACTAATATTTAAAAGGCAAATGTCAGGAATTAATTCTTTGCACAGATTTACTACAGAAAATGGGAAGGGGAGTGGTGGGACTTGAACCGGGAATGCCTCCTTTTTGTGTGAAGGCTCTACCACTACGCTATTGCTATTTCGCTTAATTTGCATATAAGTAGTTTATTATCCTCTTCGATGTCTGAACTGCTAACTGTAGCTAAGCAATGGGCAAACCCGTGCACACACATGCAAATATGAGCAGCTATATCAGGAATGAGAAAAAAAAAGATTTGACATTTTATTGTATTTGTACACGGGTTTGGAATGTGGGGGGGCGTAGTGTTGGAGATATACACATTTGAGTGGACTCGCTCATTTCTGGTGGCATTTGCTGTTTAGGCACTTGCAGGAGCATGGATATTTGGACTGCTCGGCAGTCTGACACGCCCCCTGCACTCGTGCATGCTCCATGTTAGCCTTGGAGTCGAGTCAGCACACCCTCATGTATATGCATGATGCGCTGACGTCATACTCTTAGACGGCAGTCTCTGAGTAAGACTTAGTCTTACATGGATGATTAGTGAATCCCGGCCTCTATCTATCACAAAAAAGATGATTCTTTTAAATCCACACATTTGGTGGTGTGAAGATAGAGAGCATTGTGTTCATCTTTGTTTTTAATCACCCTATGGTGCTCACTTATCTGGTCTCTGAGTCTCCGTATGTTTTTTCCCACATAGAACCCAGGGCAGAAAGTACAGGTTGCTAGGTAAATCACCATAGATGTATTGCAGTTGCATTTACCATGACATTTTAGGGCAAGATTAAAATTAGCCATTGATACATATGGACCGTCATTAATGAATTTGCAGAACCTACAAGCCCCACATTTAAATATTAGTGACCTGTTAACCCATTTGTTTTACTCTATGCTCTTCTAGGATGTTTTTAATGTTTTTACCCCTGCTGTACACTATTTGGGGTATATACCAAGGTTTCAGGAGAGTCTACTGAAAAACAAAAGAACTGATAAGATGAAGGTCAACTTTTTGGTAGAGATCATGGAAATAGTATTGAGAAATAATTTTCTCTCTTTTGAGGGTGAACTGTTCCATAGGGTATCAGGGGTTGCTATGGGGGGCAAGATGTGCCCTCGTATTTGTGAACCTGGTACTATTGGAATGGGAGAGAAGAAACTGTTGCAGAAAAGAGGAAAATCCCAGGATGCAAAAACTCCCTTACCAGCCTCAGTAAGAAGCTGAGATCCTTCATAAAATCCTCCAAAGCTAGTTATGAAAATAAAATTGCCAAAGATTTCAAAGACAACCACAAGGCATTCTATAGTTATGTCAAGAATCTAAATGGCAATGCTCAGATTTGCTCTGAGCTACAACAGAACGGCATTAAATATACTGATCCCAAGGATATTGCCAATATCCTGGCAGATCGATTTAGTGCCAACTTCACACCCTATTACCCCCTAAAGGGCCATCTCAATACCAAAAGATTGCCAAATTCCAGTAATCACAGCCACACAGGTAGAAACCGCACTCTCCAAAGCTAAAAATACAGTATCCATGGGACCAGATGACATCCCGGGCTATGTACTACATGAATGACAAAATGAACTGGCACCTCACCTAAGTGTCATGTTTAATCATAGCCTCACCTCAGGCTTCATGTCCACTGAGTGGAGCACAGCTATAGTTATCCCTCTTCACAAGGGTGGATCCACCTTGGATTACGGGAACTACCGTCCTATCAGTCTGATGGGCCTGATCTGCAAGGGCATGGAACACATTATCATGGAACTTATAAACAAAGACATTGGCAACCTTCAAATACTGGACCCCATCCAGTTTGGGTTCATGAAGGGCTGATCTTGTCTCCTGAACCTGATTGACTTCTTCAAATCAGTCTCCAGAGCTGTGGATGAGGGTAAGGTGGTCCACACAGCCTATCTGGACCTCACCAAGGCCTTCAACACCATCTCCCACTCTGGAATCATAGATAAACTTACTAAGCTGGGCATAAATCCCTATGTCACTCGATGGGTTGCCAACTGGCTTACTGACAGAACCCAGACTGTAAAAGTAACCAACTCCAAATCCAACTCCAGACAAGTGATAAGTGGAGTACCTCAGGGTTCAGTCCTGGGACCGCTGTTGTTTGGCATCTACTTCTCTAAAGTACAGGCCAACACTAAGGGACTCTGGCTAACAAACTTCACAGAAGACTGCAAACTGGGAGCCATTATTGAATCCCCAAATGATGTGGATATTCTACAAAAGGGCCTTACAGAAACATATGCTTGGTGCCAGAGCCATGGGCTCAAGCTTAATGCCAAGAAATGTATAGTTATCCCCTTTGGGAAAAAACATGTACCCATGAATTACCACATAGGTTGCAGTACACTAAACACTGAAAGTGTGATGTGAGACTTAGGGACACATGTTGACAGTGGTCTCAGATTGGATAACCACATTACCACAACAGTCAGGAATTCCTTCTATGTGGCACACCTCATCACTAAGGGCTTTTCATCCAGAAAAAAGGAGGTCATTGTCCCACTGTACTCATCTCTCATTAGACCCATTATAGAGTACGATGCCTCGTTTGGTATGTACCTCACAAGACATTTGCAACAGCTGGAAAGGCAGCAGAAGTACCTCACTAAAAAAAATCTCAGGCCTAAAGCAGATGCCCTATGCCGACTGTCTATAAAAACTCCAGCTATACTCTGTGGCATATCGTCTACTCAGAGGCGATCTCTGCTTAACATACAAGGCCATGACAAATCCTGAGCTGTTGGACATGCTCCACTTAAAGAAATCCCAATCCCTTAGAGCCACACACTCCAGGGATCTAAACCTTGTCATCACAATGAACAAAACATGCTGGAGGGATTGGTTCCTGACCCAGAGACTCCCCATACTCTGGAATAGACTGCTCATACATGTCAAGCAGAGTGCCTCCTTGGCCCTCTTCAAAAGGAACCTTGACAATTGGATGGGAGATAGGAAATTCATCCCGGGGATCACGTCAGTCGCCCTGCTAGACAGGGGTCCAGGGAAGTAAATATTGTGGGAAGAAATATCAGGGGAATTGTTTGGCTAGGCTTGTATAGGCCCTAGGGCCGATAGCCTAGTAGCAACCTATGAACCTATGAACCTATGATACTCCCATTATGGAAAAAATAAAGTCCTACAATCGATTTCTGGATGATATACTGATTTTATGACAGGGGGATGAAAAGGAAGCCCTTGATTTTCTCGAATATTTGAACACCATAACCTCATTTTTGAGGTTTACTAGTAAGTGGAAACCAAAAGAAATCTTTTTTTGGATATACATCTTTGGGTTAACGATGAGGATGGTAAACTGCATAGCACTATTTTTAGAAAATAAACTTTTTCTAACACATTACTTCACTGTAACAGTTGCCATCCTCAACACCAAGGAAACTCAAATGTTCTTAAGGTCACAGGCAATTCCTTTTTCATAGTATCATAGGATCATAGGAGGTTACTAGACTATTGAACCTGAGGCCCCTATAAGCCTAGCCAAGAGTTTAGACTTTCTTTAGACAAATCAGCACCAGATGTCCCTGGTCAGCAGGGACACGGGTGGAATCCCAGGGGTATATTTTCTGTTTCCCATCCAGTTATCCAGGTTACACTTAAAAAGGGGTAAAGAGGTACTCTGCTTGATGTGGAGAGGGAGTCTATTCCATAGATGGGAGAGTCACGGGGACACAAATCTGTCCCACCAACAAGTCTTGTTGATGTCACAGACCAGGTTGAGGCAAAGCATGTGGGTTACTCAAGTGGAACTTGACTTGCGGATATGCAGCAGTCCCATCAAGGTGGGGTCCATGATCACCTTGTATGCCAGACAGAGGACAGCTGTATGCCAGACAGGGGTCACCTCTGAGGAGCCAGTATGAAACTGAGTAGAGGGATAAGGATTTTAGCCTTTCTGTGTATAGTAGATGTTTGAGGCCCTGGATTCTCCTGGTGAGGAACCTCTGTGGTCGCTCCAGCTGCTGCATGTACTTTATGAGATACATGCCAAAAGGGGCATTGTACTCAATAATGGGCCTTATGTTATGACCTCCTTGTCCCTGGATGAGATACATTACTTATGAGGTGGGCCATGTAGAAGGCTTTCCGTACAATGGAAGCAACATGGTAGTCAAAAGTCAGGTTGCTATCAACATGGGTGTCCAAATCCCTCATCACGGATTGCATACTTATGACATTGCTATTAACCTGATCATTTTTGGGGACATCACTCTCCCCAAAGAGGATGATGCATTTTTTGTTATTCAGCTTGAGGCCATGTTTATGGTACCAGTCATTTGTCTGAGTGAGACCCACTTTGAGGATGTCCACATCACTAGGGGAATTAATGACAGCACTCAGCTTGCAGTCATTTGCAAACTTAGTCAGCCATAGCACACTGGTTTTGGCCTGCAATTCAGAAAATTATATCCCAAATAACAGAGGCCCCAAGACCGAACCCTGGAGTATGGCAGTTGTTACGGGTCTTCTGCTTGAGGTGGCTTCCCCTATTTTGACTACATGGGTTCTATCAGTGAGCCAGTTTGCTACCCATCTAGTAACATATGGATTGATGCCAAGTTGAAAGAGTTTATCTATTATGCCCAAGTGAGGAATAGTGTCAAAGGCTTTGGCTAGGTCAAGTTAGGCGGTGTGTACCATCTTCTCCTTGTCAATGGCTTTGGTGACTGTCTCAAAGAAGTCAACCAAATTTAGCAGACATGACCTCCCCTTGAAGAAGTGAAGCTGTGTGGGATCAAGTGTTTGGAGGTTGCCAATGTCCTTGTTAATGAGGTCCATGATAATCCGTTCTATGGCCTTGCAGATCAGGCTAGTTAGGCTGATGGGTCTATAATTTCCCAGATCGGTGGACGATCCACCTTTGTGTATCAATGACTAATATTTTTATCATTTTAATAACCAAATTAGAAGAAAGCGCTTTGAAAAACAGTAGAATAAAAAAACTTAAAATGCCAAAGTAACACCTCACAATTAAAAATAAAATCTTTTTTATTGTATATTAGGGACTTTGCCTTGCACATTGATGAGTATACTTCTTCAGAACAAAAAAAGCATCAAACTTTTTTTTAAATTATACCTGGAATCTAATCATATGATCAGAAAAAAACAAAAGAAAACCACAAGCATAGTGACATCAGGTAACTTATCCACACATAGGTCCAGATTCAGAAAACTGCCACAATGTGGTGAGTGAATTTGTAAAATAAGTCACCACCCACAAGGGTGTGTGAAATTTGAAAACACATGCACTACTAGTGGGCAATGTTGAGCAGCAGGGTTGGGCCTGGTATATTATAATAGCCGAATAATGACATGGTAATGAGCAACATTCTTAAAATGAACAGTGCAGTGTATCTCTGGCATCTGCCTGAAGAACACTCCATCTGTTTCTTAATGACATGATTCAGTATGTAGAAAAATATATGTGGTTCTCATGGACAGGGAGCAATAAACTGTAAACACATGAAATAAAGGTCCCGGCTACTGAAACAGAAAGGAGTTATATGTGCCTTCAGTTTTGCATTCCATTCCCCTATCATCTGCTTCATGCAATATCAAATTATCTGCATACAGGAGCTTTACTGATCTGTCCTTGTTGACCTGTTTGCGAATGTAGTCCATCATCAGTATGAACAGTAGCAGATTAACAGGTGAATATTGATCTGAACCAACTCCCACTGAGAACCCCTCTGTGAGTCTGAACATTGTTTCTCCTTGTGTTATTGGGTCCTAATACATAGTCCACACTATCCCAACCAATGTTTCTTGGACTTCAAAGCATTGTAGAACTGCCCAAACCAGTTTTCTTGGAACCTTGTCATATGCCTTCTAAAAGTCTAGGATGCCCAGCTGAACTCTTTTCTCATCTCTAGTTTCTTCTGAACTGTCTCACTGCAAATATTGGGTTGGCTGTGCTGTATTTTGATTTGAATCCAAACTGCTCATCTTCCATCTTACTATCTGCTACTCTGTGTATTTGTTTGTCAGTCACTGTCCACGAAAACCTGATAGACTTCTTTGAGTCTGTCACCAGAGCTGTGGATGATGGCAAGGCATTTCACACAGCCTACCTAGATCTTGCCAAGGCCTTCCACACCATCCATCACTCAGGAATCATAGATAGACTCACTAAACTAGGCATAAACCCCTATGTAATAAGATGGGTTGCCAAATGACTCACTGATAGAACCCACTCTGTGAAAGTAGCGGACTCCAAATCTGACTACCGACCAGCTACAAGTGGTGTCCGCAGGGATCGGTCCTAGGTCCACTCCTGTTTGTCATCTACTTCTCTGATGTTCAAGACAATACAAAGGGACTCTGGCTGTCCATGTTCACAGATGATTGCAAACTGGGAGCCATTATTGATTCTCCAACTGATGTAGACATTCTACAAAAAGGCCTCACTGACACCATTGATTGGTGCCAGAACCATGGCCTTAAGCTCAATGACAAAAAGTGCATTGTCATTCCCTTGGGAAAAATTCAGTCCCCAAGGACTACTAAATAGGTGGTAGTCCACTAAACACTGAAGGTGTGATAAGAGACCTGGGGACACAGGTTCACAGCAACCTCTCCTTCGATAACCACATTGCCACTGTAGTCAGAAAGTCCTTCTATGTGGCACATCTCATTACAAAAGGTTTCTCATAAAGGAAGAAAGAGGTCATAATCCCTCTCTACTTGTCCCCCATTAGACCCATTATAAAATACAATGCCCCATTTGGTATGTACCTCACTAGACACCTACAACAACTGGAAAGGCCACACAAATACCTCACTAAGAGGATCTTAGGCCTTAGACACATGCCCTATATGGGCAGATTCAAAAACCTCCAGCTATACTCTGTCTCTTATCACCTACTTAGAGGTGATCTCTGCTTGATCTACAAAGCCATGGCTGACCCAGAGCTGCTAGATATGCTATACCTAAAGAAATCCCAATCCCTCCGTGCCACACTCTCCAAGGACCTTAACCTCATTACCACAATAAACACAACATGCTGGAGGGACAGGTGCCTAACCCAGAGACTTCCCATACCCTGGAACAAACTTCCCATTCACATCAAGTAGAGCACTTCACTGGCCCTCTTTAAGTGAAATCTTGACAAGTGGGTGGGAAATAGGAAGTTCACCCAGGAATTACTTCAGTGGCGTTGCTTGACAGGGGCAGTGGGAACTAACTTTGGGCGGCATGATGCCAGGGAATCTTCTTGGGCTAGGCTTATATGTGCTCCAGGGCTGTTAGCCCAGTACACACTTATGAACCTATGAACCTAAAACTTTCTTGCAGTGTGAGTTTGATAACTCTACACTGCTGACAGTAGTGAATATTCCATTTGTACTTCTAAGCTGGCAATATTATGCTTGTTCTCCATTCTTCTCAAATATGCCACTGTTTCCATACTGCTGTGAATACACCCTGGAGCCATTTCTCCCCTAACTCACCCAACATCTTGATTATATCTGCTGTGACCTCATCCAAGCCTGCTGCCTTTCCTGACTTAATTTTTGTAAGTGTTGTTCTTACCTCTTCTAGGGTCTGCTCCTCTTCTTCCTTCATTGTAGGCTATGTCTGGAGCAATGCAGCTTCTGTGGGATTTTTTTTCATTCAAAAGCTGCTGCAAGTATTGCTTCCATCTACATTTCATCTCCTATGGACTGGTGAGCAGGTTCTTGCTGGAATCCCAATTGTAGGGTGCCCTATTACTAGCTTCTTTATCTTTCTGTGTTTGCCTTGCAATCCAATAGAGTTTCATGGTACCACCTAGTAAGTCACTTATCAAAAGCTGGTAGAGTGCCTCTGATGCCATGTTCTCTGCTATTGCATATGGGAAGTCTCTGGGTTAGGCACCTGTCCCTCCATAGCATCTTTATTAGCCAACAAGTATTCCTTCTTTTCTTGGTCTGTCTTTCTATGACTCACTTTTTCCTGCACTCCTTCTTTTTGATGACTTCCTGGACTCCTGCATTTCACTGCCAGCTTTCCTTATATACCTTATTTCCATACCTGGCTTGGCCACATAGGTTCATAGGTTCATACTAGGCTATTTGCTCTAGAGCATTTATAAGCCTAGCCAGAGTGTGTTTGGCTTTCACCACCCATTTTAAATTAATTTTGCTATGCCCTTTTTCGAGGTTAGTATACTGTGCCTCTGTCTAACAATGACATAGAAGTGATACCCGGGGTAAACCTACGATCTCCCATCCACTCATCAAGATTCCTCTTGAAGAGAGTCAATGAGGGACTCTGCCTAACCTGGACTGGGATTTTATTCCAGAGTGAAGGGAGCCTCTGGGTTATGAATCTGTCCCTCCAGCATGTCCTATTTATTTCAGTGCTGAGGTTCAAGTCTCTCGAGCACGTGGCTCAATGGGATTTGGATTTTCTGAGGTGCAGCATGTCCATTAATTCCGGGTTGGACATAGCTTTATACGTCAGGCACAGATCGCCTCTGAGCAGGCGGTATGCCACTGAGTAGAGCTGGAGTTTCTTTAACCGG
Organism: Protopterus annectens; assembly: GCF_019279795.1. NCBI lineage: Eukaryota > Metazoa > Chordata > Ceratodontiformes > Protopteridae > Protopterus > Protopterus annectens. The sequence goes on along the minus strand of NC_056731.1, from coordinate 1,676,087,894 downwards.
GCAGCATATGGCATCTGTTTGAGCCCTTTGATCCTCTTGGTGAGGTACTTTTGGGGTCTTTCCAGTTGCTGCAGGTGTCTGGTAAGGTACATCCCAAAAGGGGCATTGTACTCAATTATGGGCCTGATGAGGGATGAGTAAAGAGGCACGATGACCTCCCATGATCTAGATGTGAATCCCTTCATGATTAGGTGGGCTATATAAAATGTTTTTCTAACCACTTTGGCCACATGGTTGTCAAATGAGAGATTGCTATCAACTTGGGTCCCCAGGTCCCTAATTACTTCTTCTGTACTTAATGGATTACCACCTATGTGGTAATTTGTGGGCACTTTGTTTTTGCCAAAGGGGATGACTATACACTTTTTGGCGTTTAGCTTGAGGCCATGGCTCTGGCACTAGTTGTCTGTTTCTATGAGGCCTTTTGGAGGATGCTTGTGTCAGCTGGAGAGTCGATTATGGCACCCAGTTTGCAGTCATCTGTGAACTTGGTCAGCCACAGTCCTTCCGTGTTGGCCTGTACCTCCGAGAAATATATACCGAACAAGAGAGGTCCCAGAACTGAACCTTGTGGGACGCCACTTGTAACTGGTTTGGAGTCTGACATGGCTCTAGCAATTCTAACCATGTGGGTTCTGTCCTTGAGCCAGTTTGCAACCCATCTATTGACATAGGGGTTTATATTTAAGCTGGTGAGCTTATCTATAATGCCCGAGTGGGGTATTGTATCGAAGGCTTTTTTGAGGTCCAGGTAGGCTGTGTGGACCACCTTCCCCTCGTCAATGGCCTTGGTGACTGTTTCAAAGAAATCAACCCGGTTTAAGGATCTGCCCTTAACAAAGCCAAACTGGGTAGGATCCAGTGTCTGTAGGTCCCCAATATCTTTATTTATGAGGTCCATGATGATCCTTTCCATAGCTTTGCAGACCAAGCTAGTCAGGCTTATGGGGCGATAGTTTCCAGGATCCGTTGCAGCACCACCTTTGTGGAGAGGGACCACTGTTGCTGTACACCACTCTTTGGGTACATATCCTGTAGTAAGGCTGAGATTGAACAGTAGTTTTATGTTCAGGTTTAGCTCTTCTTGGAGTTCATGTAGGACGCAGCTCGGGACACCGTCTGGTCCCATTGATGCTGTGTTTTTTGCTTTGGAGAGGGCGGCTCTTACCTGAGCATCTGAGATGTCAGGGGGCTTGTCTGTTTTCTCTCAAGGTTTAAAACAATTTTTCTGCACATAAAGATATATGTGTAACCTATACAGTAGATATTTTTTCATTGACGCTGTGCTGACTATGTGCTGTTGGATATGTTTCCCATTATGTTTAACAATTCTTAAGCCAACCAATTGCCTTATTCTTGCAGCACCCCTCTGAAGACATCCATAAAAGTATGGGGCAAGTTATTTTATTATATAGATAAATATGAGACCAGTTAATAGCAGCTGTAGTCGATGAAGTGAACTTAAAAAGTAGCACTTCGTTTGTACAAACTGAGATTTAGTGTGGCTTGAAAACTAGTCTGAGGCTCACCTGTTGCATGTTTCCATGTTGCTGCTGTATCACTTCTTCTGTTGTGCAATCATTGTATGTGCTTTCTGAAAGTGCTTATATCAGTAAAATTCAACTGCCAGGGCATGAGAATTATGCTGACTAGGGCTCAACTCATTACTGTTTCTGAATCACTCAATTGCAATATCATAATAACATGTTAAGCATCGCTCTAAATTTTACTCATCGCCTTGCACACACCTTGGTCCTCTCGGCAGCAGTGTTAATTCGCAGTCCACACTACGCCTGTAGGGGGAGATTTGTGATTGCATACATATAACCTGATATAAATGGATTCATTGTAATGCCTGGTTTCTTAACAGCATATAAAGAGATACAGGGCTATCATATTTAACACTTTAAGGTGCCACTATGAACCATTATAAGACAATATGCATTTTAGCTTTGCCCACAATCTACCAAGGAAATGAGATGTCAATCATTACATGACAGATGGCACATGTGAGAATGGGTATAGGTATGAATATTCTGCATTTTTTCTCTGCTTTGTCTAGATAAGACATCATGGCTGGAGAAGTTGAGTGCAGTGCTCCTTTTATAATGCAAATGTGTATATGGAGGATATAAATACATTTCTCCACATCCTCCATAAATACTATAGCTAGAGAACTCCCAGTAGGGCTATAAAGGGCCACAGTATAAGACTGAGGCTTGGAATAGTTTAGATCAGGCCACTGGCATCCCATATATTGGGGAATATTGCCATCATCATTATAGTGATATGGTTGCAACAGGCAGGGACAACAGCTGTGGAATCCCAACCTATACATCAGCCTGGTGTTCCCTTACCCTTTGTGTCTATGCCCACCTCTGTTTGTTGTACAGTCCTGCCTTCACCATTTTCTTTACTCTGTTTGATGTCTGCTTCACCATTGTGCTCCTCTTCCTCATTGTGTAACCCCCAACCCCCTGTCAGTCTCGACTGTCTTCTGTGCTTACTTGCATGTCCCTGCTACCTAGCCTAGCCCTGTTACATTCCTCTGCCCTCCTCTACTTCCTTGCCCAACTTACCTTCTCTTCATTTATGAATAATGGGCACCTGACCCACCAAAAAAAAAATACTCAGCTTGTCGACTTCCATTCTGCTCATCCCTAAGGTTTTTACCTTATGTTTGCACTCAGCTTGCTTCCTCTTTTCATCTTGTTCCTATATTCCCATTTCCACCCTTTAAAGTGGTCAGAAATGCATGAACATAGTTCACTCATGGCCATTTAAGACTTCCAAAACACTTCTTTTTGCCACTACTCGGCACATTTCATCATGCAGAACACTGCTGGTGCAAAGGTACAATTGGCAGTCATTGGTATTACTTGTCATATAGTAAGAAGTCAGGCTGCTGTATTTCACACTTCAGATAGCTATGATCAGTCACTGCCATGTATAACTTATATTGGACATTTCTGCATCTGGTTCTGCAAATAAGCTGACCCTCATCATGAGTGGGTTCCTATTAGAATGCCGAAAGCTCAAAACAGTGAACGACCTAAAGGTCGGAAATGTCGGATCTCAATCTGCTTTTTGTGAGATTGCGGTGCAGTGAGGATTGGAATATTTGCCCTTTCATCACTGCTGTGAGATCTCGGAGTTGGTATATATATTTAGTGGGGGTTGGGGGTGCAGCCCCCCACAATAGCATGTTTGAGGTCCTGCATTTTCAACCTTTAGGTCGTTCGTATTTTTGGATTTTCATTTTTCTAATATAGACCCTCATGAGCAGTTGGCTCATGCAAAATCATGTATGGCAACACATTTTCATACATTTGTCTTTGCATACTTTTATAATGGTAAATATGGATACAGGTAAATAATTTAGAGCCTAAAACTGGTGCCCCAAGGAGTATACAAGATTTCTTCTCCTCCTCCACCAGGATTAGAGGGCAATAATACTAGAGGAAGACTACCAAAGGTAAATGAGGTGATACATACCATGGGCATCCCAATAAAAGGTGAGTAATGTTTTTACCATTACAATAATATGAAAATGAGACATCCTGGCATCCTGGGCTGTTGAAAGGATGAGATGAGGGACCAGCTACCAAGTCTGTACTGTAAGAAAGCCATGGTATACCTCTTCACATGCAGATTGCCACTGTCTGCCATGCAATATCTAACAGACTCGTAGTTATTTTTCCACAGGCCCCTAAACATATTGCAGAGAATGCAGAGCTGCACAGGCGGAGGATCGCTTACGTCAAGGAGCACCAGAGAGACTACACCTGTTATTAGGTAGTGTACTTTTACATGTTAGAAGTCCAGTCAACTGTCACACCAGTAGTCAGAGTAGGTATATGTTTTGTACAGGGCTGTCACATCATGAAATCTCCACAGTAGTACTTTATTTTTAAATATGTATGTTTTGCCAGCAGTGTCATATACTGTAGAGAAACTGTTACCATACAAGCAAGTTCTGTTGTACTCTGTCTGTTGCTTACGGTCTATTCTACAATGGTATGGTGATTAAGATGCTAGAATAATAGTTTATTACAAGTGCAACAGGTACATTAGGAAATATTTGCTGCTGTAACCCTTTGAGCCTTTTGTGATTTTACCTGTTAATTGGAAAACTATAAATGCCCATAAAGGGAGCATTTAATATAAAGGGAGACAGGTGTTAGAGCTTCTTAGAACTTGCTGTATACAGTACTGGCACTTCGGTTGCATAATCTCTATTGAATGAGAGCACTATAGGACTGATTAGATATATGTTAGGAGCTGCATGCTCCACATGCACTTCTCCATGTACCTCCGCATGTTAAAACACTGGTGTCTTTCTAGTATGCTGCCAGTGGGTTCAACTTCCCCCCTTGGCAGACTTCATTCTTCATGTGTGTGACACACACCATTAGTGTGTTTTTCACTGGATGCTTTTGTTGGAGTGCTAATGTAGCCCAGCATGTAACTGCAGTGCCTTGCATGTTGCAGTTGTTAAAGTCTGTGGGATGTATATTATCTCTTTCATTCTGAAAATGCATGATGCACTACGTGAATATGTTTTCCACTGTAGACTTTTGTTAGATTGCTGATATGGCTCAAAATGTAAATGCAGTACTTTTCAGGTTGTTGGTGCTGAAGGCTGTGGGTCAGTGGCCCTTACGGTTGTAAGCTGTTGTATCTATTGTTCTGCAGCTGTGTGATGCATATCATTGTTGTGTATTTCAATGCCAACATTCTTTGATTATTGCTGTAGCTCAACATTTGAATATTGTGCATTTTAGGTTATTGGTGCTGAAGGATCTGAGATAGAGTCCCTTAGGAAATGAATGCAGGTACATCATCACCTGCTATTTTAGCAACTATTTGAGTTTACAGGAGGAATATTTATAATCTGTCCCTGTTTTTGGCTTTGTCCCACCGTTATTGTTGGCTTTGTCCAGATTTCTTGCTCTGAGAGACTGAGGTATGTACATTACCATAAAAGGAAATTGAGAGAGCCACTAAAAAGCAGAGAATGGATTCCAACCACATCTACTTGCCCCCCATACCAATTCCATAAATAAGCTAGAGATTAGAGATGATACTGACGCTGATGGTATTTCAGACTTCAAAAACTCAAATGCACCTGCCACCACTAGAAACCTTATGAAATACAGCATTAAAACTAAGGCTCAGTGTGACTGACCACTTTTTGGCTTTAAGGTAGCTTTATGACATCCAAAACCCCCCTCCCATAAATAATATTCTAAGAAAATAAACAGTGTTAACTTCTTTTATAATGCATATACCCTCTTCCTTTTAACCCCTGACCCAGTTTACTACACTGTGGAATTTAGATCTCGTATAGCCAGCACTACACAGCAAAGAATAAATTGGCTTCCAACAATACTTTTGACTACCCTTGTGATGCCGTACAACACAGACTAGGGTCAAACATCTCAAACATTTTGAACAGATAGAAACACTATTGCAGAAAGCATAAGGCTGTGCACTAAAGCTCAGCACGCTAACTTCAAAAAGAATACTTGAAGTATGTTTCCACCTGCAGAGCTATAAAATACAGAAAATGTGTCCTCTTTATACAGCAAGTGGAGCTGATTTCACTTGCATTCTTAGAATAGGTTAGCCACTGGTTTCACTCCATTGCAATCCACTGTATCATCTTATTTACATATTAATATGTCACTTTTCATGTCTTCACTTTATAAAACATAAAAACTTACAATGCCGGTTCTCTCCACTATTCAAACAATAAGAATAACAACACTGATAACAGTTTTGACTTAAAGGGCCATGTCTTACAGGAGAGAAGACAAGCTAACAGGATTTAGCTGGAAAACCATTTTAATACCATGGAAAGCCATTCCACAAACACATGCGCGTGCGCGCACATTTTGTATCTTATTTAGGGTTTCGTGGGTGACCCAGCCAGAACATTTTCTGAATTCCAACAGACACTTATTGGGCTGTAGGTATAAGGTAATACAATAATGCCAGGGCCCGGGTCATGTAAACCAACTTATACAAGTTACACAAACTCCAAAACAGTGCAATAAAGCCAGAACCCAGGCCATGACCAACTTAAACAAGGCACACAAACTCCGAACCAACTTAAACTATAGGCAAGAAGGGCAGTTTCATTTTGAGTAGAAAGTAAACTAGCCAGAAAATGAAAAAAAAAAAAAAGAAAGAAACTGTAAGCATCTTAAGAATCCAGCATTCCCACCTGACACATTTTCATAGTGAATCTTACCTAGGCTGGCTGGGTGCTCCTTGGTGTCTATGCAAGTTGCAACATCAGTATAATTGGCACTTTACTGACCCACAACAGTTCCCTTCTTCCTGTTTGCCTCATCAACAAATGCAACCACAGCAGCTGTTGTCAGCAGGTCCACGAATAAGCAGCCAAGCTTTCCAAAGTAATCCTGTGCACCTGGACAAGCGAGTATACATCATTTTTTTTTTTTTGAATCCCTCACATTTCAAAGAGTCAGACAGGCGGTCAGGCACTGCCTTACAAAGTTGATGTCACCATTATGCACGCCCCAGTACCCTGGTGATGTGTGGTGATGTCAGCCATAGATTTAATGTCGTTCAATATGTATTTAAAAAAATTAAAAAAAAAATCAAGAATTAAAGGGGCCACTCGGAAATTTGTGGCACCCCATTATTTTGCCCTCAAAACAGGTAAATGCAGAGGAATTTGCTACAGTTCGGAGGTATGATCATGCCCACATTGTTTCTAAATCCCCGGGGAAGTATGCTAGAGCTTCTCTAACTCTATACAGAGTTTAATAAAAATGAGTTAAAAATACAGAAGTGTGTCTGTGATCACTGAGAGGTTGGTAGGAGACTAAACGGACAAAACCTACCATGTTAACAGTATATTAGAAAGAAGACAAGCAGATGTTTGCAGATTTTTAGATTTTTTTATACATTCCAATCTTTTTGTTTCTAAATCTTTTGCCATACTTCATTACTTAGCTCACAAATACATACTAATAAATATTTCTGGATATATAATAAAGCAAAAGGGCTTACTATGCTTTGAATGTTCTGATGCAGGTGTTCATGAAATTTTTCAAAATCGAACTTTAAAGCCTCAGATAAATATGTTTTACAGAAAAGAAAGTGTTATATGATGATAGTTTATATGAGTAATGTTAATACAGACCACTCAGTATTTTGATCACATATTAAACCAATCATTCATATTTGTAATGAAATATTTATCTTCCTATACAAAATTAAGCTGCCAAGAGTCCTGCTGATTTTACTTTAGCTAGAGTAAAATGAAATGCAACTTAATTATAAAAAAATCCAGAAGCAGCAAGCAAAATGAGCTCATGATTTAGTCTGCTCTATTTTAAATTGTGTTAGTTTTCAGGGCCCTGTAATGTCAAAGAATAATTCATCTGTGACACATTCACATTTGAGACATCTGACTAGTACATTGCAGATGTACAAAGAGTATCTGTGCTCGGAATTACATTTTCAATATAATGGGATTGTAATGGTACAGCTGAGAGCTATGTTAATATTCAAGAGGATCCAATAAAACTGACAATGACAAAGTCTTCATTGAGTTTTTTTTCTTTTAATTCATTCTAGGCTTCTGAAAAAGAAACGAGACTGTATTAACACCTCTGCACTTTTACATTTTAATTCAGTTTAACATGACTGCATTGTTAGATAAGACAGCTATATGCAGCATGATGCATAAGATTTCTATTATAAAAACTCATAATTCTGTTAATGTCATGAGTATTTATCAGAAGACACATATGCATGCATGCATGTGTATGCATGTGTGTTTGTGTGTGTGTGTGTGTGTGTGTGTGTGTGTGTGTGTCTGTGTGTGTGTGTGTGTGTGGGTGTGTGTATTTAATTTAATTTAAAAAAATGTCTGATTGACATTACTAACATTTATACTAAATGGTGCACTCATATATCAATATCCTTTCAGACAAGCAGATGGATACCTAACAATGCAAGAGATAACATACTGTTCCATCATTCTGTAAAATTTAATACAATAGCATATACCTAACCAGACATAGGCAACAGATGGAATGCAAACATTCCTTACCATGAGAACCCAGGGTATAAACATAATGTCTAACATGGATCGCCTTAAAGCCCTATCTCAACATGCTGTCTCCTACAGGTTACTGACAGGTGATCTATACCTGGCATACAAGACATCTTCAGATACAGCTCTGATGGATTTTTTGCATGTCCTAAAAATGAGCAGAATCAGAACAACTAGATCCAAGAATATGAATCCCCATGCTCTGGAACAAGCTCCCTGTCCATGTGAAGCACAGTCCATCCCTAACCTTATTTAAGTGTAACCTTGACCAGTGGATGGGGAATCTAAAATTCACCCCAGGTCTGGCCCCACTGTCCCTTATAGATAGAAGCAGACAGTAATGCCCAAACTAACGCACCTTCCCCATCATAAGCTCTAGAAACATCCTAAGATACCCCCCTCCTTATGAACTTCCATGATACATAGGGACACATTTGAGTTGTATTGCATGGCTAGGCTTATAAAGGCCCTGGTGATGATTAGCACAGTATTTACCTATGAATCTGGGAACCTATGAACAGCAATTATTTACCTTTTGCAATCTTTTCTTTGTTGTTGCTATTCTTCTACTTTTGTTTTCTTTTGGCTGTTCCCATTAGGGGTCCCACAGCAGATCATCTGTGCACAGTTATTCCTGTCCTCTGCATCCTGCTCTGTCACACCAACCACTTGCATGTCGTCTCTCTCCAAATCCATAAACCTTATCTTAGGCCTTCTTCTTTTCTTCTTACCTGGCTGGTCCATCCTTAGCTTCCTTCTCCCAATATACCCAGCATCCCTCCTCAGCACATATCCAAACCAACACAATCTCACCTCTCTGGCTTTACCTCCAAACTGTCCAACCTGAGCTGATCCTCTAAGATACTCATTTCTAATCCTGTTCATCCTTGTCACACCCAGTGCAAGTCTTAACATCTTTAACTCTGCCACCTCCTGCTCTGACTCCTGTCTTTTCATCACTGACACTGTCTCCAACCCATATAACATAGCTGATCTCACTATCATCTTGTAGACCTTCCCTTTCACTCTTACTGGTACTTGTCTGTCACAAATCACTTCTGACACTCTTCTCCACCCAATTCAACCTGCCTGCTCTCTCTTGTTCACCTCTCTTTGACATTCACCATTACTCTGAACTGCTGATCTCAAGTATTTAAACTCATCCACCTTCATCAACTCTACTCCCTGCATCCTCACTATTCCTCTGTCCTCCCTCTCATTCACACACATATATTCTGTCTTACTCCTGCTGACCTTCATTCCTCTCCTCTCTAGATCATATATCCACCTCTCCAGGATCTCCTCTACCTATCCCCTACTCTCACTACAAATCAAAATGTCATCTGCAAACATCATAGTAAATGGGGACTCCTGTCTGATCTTGTCTGCCAACTTATCCATCACCATTGCAAATAAGAAAGGGCTCAGGGCTGATCCTTGATCTAATCCCACCTCCACCTTGAACGTATCCATCACTACCCCTGCAGACCTCACCACTGTCACACTGTTCTCGTACATATCCTGTACCACTCTTACATACTTCTCTGCCACTTCCGACTTCCTTTTACTATACCACAGTTCCTCTCCAGGCACCCTGTCCTATGCTTTCTCTAAGTCAATAAAGACACAATGCAATTCCTTCTGAACTTCTTTATACTTCTCCATCAACACCCTCATAGACAATATTGCATCTGTGGTGTTCTTTCCTGGCATTAAACCCTACTGCTGCTCACTAATCATCACCTCTCTTTTTAACCTAGCTTAACTTCATGCTGTGGCTGATCAGTTTTATCCCTCTGTAATTACTACATTTCTGCACATCACCATTACTGGGGATTGCACAAGCTAGTGTACTTCTTTGTGCTGGTCCCAAACCTTGATAAATGGGGATGGTTACATCAGGAAAGGTATATGGTGTAAAATTTTTGTCAGAGCAAATATGCAGACAACAATATTTTCTTTGTTGTTACACTGATATAATATTTTCTTATTTGTTGTATATTCTACTTTCTTGTATACTCCCCGACTGTGGCTGAAATAGGTCCTTTGCTATCAGTCCAAATGACCCCTATCAACAAGCTTCAGTAAAAATAAATAAATAAATAGTTGTAACAGCAAGTTGTAACTCTCCTATGTGATTTGAATAAGGTCTGTGCCCATACCTCTCAACAAGTTTGCTCAAGAATTTTGGACAAGGTCAAAAACAATGGTAGGACAAAGGCCCAAAATCCGAAATAATTTTTAAATGTTACTGTAATTCACTTAAAAAGCTAATATTATGACAGGTTTTGTAATGACATGCATTTTGTGAACAATAAGAGGTATAAAACTCTAATAGGTTCATAGGTAGGTAGTAGGCTATCAGCCCAAGGGCCAAAGCAAGCCTAGCCAACAGTGTATTGGCTTCCGCCACCCATGTATTGTTAAATTCCTGCCCCTCTATCGAGCAGTGCCCCTGACATAATCCCAGGGGTGAACTTCCTATCACCCATCCACTTATCAAGGTTTTTCTTGAATAATGCTATTGATGAGCTATGCTTGATGTGGATGGGAATTTTGTTCCAGAGGATGGGAAGTCTCTGGGACAAGAATCTATCCCACCAGCATGTCCTATTTATTGTTGTGGTGAGGTTTGGGTCCCTAGAGCATGTGGCTCGGGGAGATTGGGATTTCTTCAAGTGGAGCATGTCCAGCAATTCTGGGTTTGACATAGCTTTGTATGTCAGACAGAGGTCTCCTCGGAGTAAGCAGTATGCGACAGAGTAGAGTTTGAGTTTCTTGAGCCGGTCAGCATAGGGCAATTGTTTGAGGCCAGCGATCCTCTTGGTGTGGTACTTTTGGGGCCTCTCGAATTGTTGCAGGTGTCTTATGAGGTACATCCCAAACAGAGCATTGTATTCAATGAGGGGTCTGATAAGTGATGAATAGAGGTGAATGATGACTTCCCTATTCTTAGATGCAAACCCTTTTGTGATTAGGTGGGCCACATAGAAAGATTTTATGACCACTGTGGCAATGTGGTTATCAAAGGAGAGGTTACTATCCACTTGGGTCCCAAGGTCTCTTATCACACTTTCTGTGTTGTGAACTTCCCCCTATTTGGTAATTCATGGGTACCATGTTTTTACCAAAGGGGATAACAATGCACTTTTTGGCATTTAGCTTGAGACCATGATGATGACACCAGGTGTCTGTCTCGGTGAGGCCCTTTTGCAGCATGTCTACGTAAGCAGGGGAATCGATAATGGCACCTAGTTTGCAGTTGTCTGCGAACTTGGTTAGCCATAGACCCTTGGTGTCTGCTTGCACTTCAGAGAAGTATATGCCAAACAGGAGGGGTCCCAAGACTGATCTCTGGGGTACACCACTTGTCACTGGTTTGGAGTCGGATCTGGAGTCTGCAACTCTTAACGTGTGGGTTCTGTCCGTGAGCAAGTTGGCCACCCATCTCATGACGTAAGGGTTTATGTTAAGGTTGATGAGTTTATCTATGATTCCTGAATGAGGGATAGTGTTGAAAGCTTTAGTGAGGTCCAGGTAGGCTGTGTGGAATACCTTGCCCTCATCTATGGCCTTAGTAACTGTTTCAAAGATGTCTACCAGGTTTAGGAGATATGACCTACCTTTTACAAATCCAAATTGGGTAGCATCCAGAGTTTGGAGGTTACCAATGTCTTTGTTTATGAGTTCCATGAAGACACGCTCCATGGCCTTGCAGACGAGGCTTGTCAGTCTAATAGGTCTATAGTTCCCGGGGTTTGTGGCGTTTCCTCCTTTGTGGAGTGGGATAACCATTGCTGTGTGCTATTCTGTGGGCACATAGCCTGTGGTGAGGCTTGGACTGAACATGGATTTTAGTTGGGGGGCTAGTTCATTTTGGAGTTCTTGTAAGACGCTGCCTGGGATGTCGTCCGGTCCCATGGACGCTGTGTTTTTGGTTTTAGAGAGTGCCATTTTTGCCTGTGTGTTTGTTATTACTGGGGCTTTACAACCATCTGGTATAGTTATAGGCCCTTTGGTGGGTGAGGGGGGAGTAAAGTTTGCACTGAACCTATCTGCCAATATGTTGGCAATATCAGTTATCTCTGTATATTTTGCGCTGTTCTGTTGTAGCTCAGTGCAGATCTGGGTGTTTATTATTGAATGACAGTAATCCTCAGTGGTTTACCAGAAAATAAAACATTTTATGAGGGATGGGACAAAAATATGAAGCAAGATCAGGGCATTCTGCAAAGTTTTGGACAATTGAGAGCTAATACAGTGCCCACTTAATTCTGTCACCCAATTAAATGACTAAACTATCTCTAACGTTTCACTATTTTACAGCTTGATTTAATTTTTAAAAAAGTCTTTAATCCAAGATTGTGACCTCAGAGTTCATATATTTAATTTATTGGAGTGGAGATGCTATTGTGGTTGAAGGAGGTACAGCTGCTCTGTTTAAACAAATTAAATTCTGTTAGTTTTCTTTTCATAGTGAAATAAATGAATCAGCCTTTAAGTTGTAATCTCTGATTTCATCATATTGCATGCATGTGCTCCTTCACATTTTTTTCACTAGTGTTTTATTTACCCCTGGATTCGTTGAACTCCGTGCAGGAATAGGGGATCTTGCCTGTGTAGAACAGTAGTGTGCCTTGCATATTAATAAAGGCGCGCTGCTGTATTCTCCACACGGACACGATCCATATATGAATGTAGGGAGCATGTCCCAGCATTGCTTGCACAGTACACACACACCCTGCACTCTAGAATTGCCATACAGGAATCCCAAAGCAAGTAACAGTGTCCGCAGACACTGTTATTATAACATAACAGTGTCCGCGGACAAAGTACACTAAAAACACATAAAAACACAGCCCCCCACAATGGTCCAGCACAGATAATGTCCAGAATGGTATGCCAGTGTACTTGCTGGCATACCAAATAAGTAAGCTGTTAGAAAAATATGTACTTAAACATATATAAACTGTTAGAAGAATATGTACTTAAACATATATGTAGTGCAAGTTTAGAAACAGTATAATATGTAATGCATTTGATTCTATTTAACAATATGACAGTAGAAATGATCTTGCATGTAATTGCTTGAAACTTAGCTGCAGTGTGGTTAACCTCTGAACCTGGCAGTAGCCAGCTCAGCAGGCTTATGTCTTTCAGCAATTATTATCTGCTGGGTTAGAGAGAAATAAATATGTATGCATGTATATCTTTCTTCCTTCCACCGAGAAGGATGGCCTTGTGAACACTATCAGAGATAGAGTGCAGCTGCTTACCAGAGAGACAAAGGAACGTATTAAGAGATGAACTGACTATTGTATGCGAACTAATCTAAAACCTTGAAAGAAGCAACATCTACAGGAAGACATTGTAATTAACCAGGTGCCTTGCAAGGCTGTGTTATTCTCATGGGAAAGTTTTTAAAAAGCATTACCTCAGCATCTTCTTATGAATGAAATATTGTGGACTATAGTGATGTAAATGCCCTGTGACTGACCACGTCAGTAAGGTGGGCAAAAGCTGATTGCAAATGGTATATAATTGAAGGTATTTCCTGTATAGAGCAGTCAAAACTCTATACTTGTTTTGTATAGTTTTTTGCCTCCTAATGTACATTAGTAAAGAAACGTTATTAGAACCTGAGCATTCTGTGTTATTGACTGTCATTTTAAAAAGCCTAATGATTTTTACAGTCTGATTTTAACAATTTATTTGACATAAGCATGTTCCTGAGAGGGACATTTAAACCAATTCCCCCATGTATGATGTAGTTGTCCAGATGTCCTGCCCTAACATGCAGAAAGCAATATGCATACGCCTACAGCTAATAAAAATAAAACCCGTTTATTTCTTTTTGTCCCCAATAAATAAAGTTTAAGTGTAGCTGAGGAAGTGTGTGAGTAATGCAGCTGTGTTCAGCATAGCTAAAACATCCAAAGGAGCTAAATAGAAACATACAAGACAAGACAAAACAGTCAACACGAAATAGTGTAGTGGTTAGAGCATTCACTTAGCATACAGTCTTTCACAGTTCGAGCCCCAAAGTAGTAAATTCATTTTTATATGTGAAAACAGCAGTAAAAGTATCTTTTTTATAAATAGGTAGTGAATAATATATACTTATTTTCACTCCACGAACAAACCTCACAGTACAAAAACAATAATGCTGCTACAGTTCTCAGCTCATTTTCGTCGACATACACTTCATCAGAAAAGCTAAACAGTGCTTAGTGAGCTAAATTTATAAGTCAGATTTTATTTGAATCTACCAGTGGTGTCTCCTAACTAATTAAAATGTTAATACCCTTAGCAGCCTTATTGTTTTTGTACTGTGAGGTTTGTTCGTGGAGTGAAAATAAATTTCTCTTGCTGATCTGCTGTGTCTGTCTTTTGTGATTACCAGTGTGAGTTTGGGCACATTGACCACTTATTTTTATTTAATAATATATACTTGTTAACCAAGGAAGTGTAGCAGGTCCAAATGTGAGGTGTCAGTGTAGTACAGATATGAAACACCCATATAACCATAAGTGTCCCATACAGTGTAGCCACAAAAGAATATAATGTAATGAAAGCACATAGGGGGATGTTAGGGAAGGGAAACATACATATCATAAGATGTCATTAAGAAGAAATCAACTCCACAATCCTGATAGTCCATAAAATGAAAGCTGAACAACACTAAATTGTACTCAGCTATGCTTAGCTGGAGTAAGCAGTGCTTACATTTGTGTGCTGAGCAATAACTAGCATAGCTAAGTAGATTTGAGCACTGGTAAGCAGTGCTTAGCATCTACCCCTTTAAGCAATGCTTATCTGCGCTAAGTGGGTTTGCCTGTTGCTTAGCTTAGCTCAGCATATTCAAAACCATCCAATCACAGCAAAGTGTGAGAAATTAGCCCTATTTAAAACCCACAGGTGGGAATACAGACCATAACCAATTGTAGTTCATCACTGCAGGCACTATGGCTGGTGTTGGTGATGGTGTGCCCTTTCAGGTGCAGCGCTGGGGCATTCAAGAGTCCAGGGGCAATTTTTGGACTTCTTGTAAAAGACCATGAAGGAAAACTGCTGCAGGACCAGTACCAAGGTTCCCAATACAAAGCGGAGGCCTGGGAACATCTCACACGTGACCTCACTAGTGCCACTGGCATCCCTCGGACTGGTGAGCAGGTCTGACACCACTTTGCTGACTTGAAGTGTAGGAAGAGGGAACTCTTGGACCAGTGGGTCCAAGATGCATGGGTGAGGAATGTTCCAGATGTGTGTAAGTATCAGTATCAATAAGTGTTTTCCAAAGTCCAGCCTGTGTATGTGATGGATAGGTATGCATAAATGTTTCTCTATCTCCTGTACAGCTGCAGATGACAGGGTCATGAACATGGATACCCATGCCGGCAGGCTGCTAAGGCTGTGTCACAAGGCTGGTGAGTACAAATCTAGCTTGTAGTATTCATGGCAAATAAATAGAAAGGAGTAGAGTGTCACCTGTCAGTATTTAAAAATGGGTAGGGTTTGTACTGAAAAAATGAGACATTAGCAGAGTAATAGTGATGTAGTTGGTATATATCAATAAAAGTGTCAGTACTTGTCAATAAAAATTAAAACCCCGGTCTGGTTGTGTTTACTTTGGTATGTGGTGGTATGAATCGAAATGTGTACAGTTTCTGCAGAACATCTATGCCTCTGAAAGCATTAAATAATCAAGGCTCATCTGACAAAGACTGTGGAGTTGCAAAACAGGAAATTAACTATATGAAATGTTCCATGCACAAAGATATGATACCTGAATAGTAATGTGTTAACCAGTGTTTTCCAGACTGTGCTATGTCAAAGTATAAATAAACAGTATAAGAACGATCTGCCATGCATGAATGTCAGAATTAAAAGGACAGATTATACAACCAAGAGAGTATTAGGCAGAAAATAGTCAAACAACAGTTTCTCAATAGCTCATTCTGATGAAGCACAAAATTTGTTCTGTTTTATGCACAAACACACAAGGTTCGAATCCCAGGAGTGGTAGTAAGCTGTATGCGTATTTTCACCGAGGAATATGTGAATATGTGTAGAAGGAGTCAGGTAGTGTTAACAGAAATTTCCTCCACAGGTCTGCCAGATAAGAAAAGATATATCTTAGCTGTAAGAAGGCTATACTTATACACTGTGTACAACACCCACTGTCCAGCCCCAAGGCTGCAAATGACAGTAAGATAAGTACATACACCAAGTAGTCTCCTCCAAGAAATCTCCCTCAAGTGTCATGCTGTCACACCTAGTGGTAAGTGCTGCCCACACCCAGGGTGACTAATAGAAATCAAGGCAGAGTATGGCAGTAGCACACACACACACACATATGCACACAAGCACGCAAGCACACACACACACACACACACACACACACACACACACACACACACACACACACACACACAAACACAGACACACACACACACACACACACACACACACAGTATGAGTGCACATATGTAACCCTGACAATGTGAATATGGGTAGAAACAGTCAGGTAGTGTTAACAGAAATTTCCTCCACAGGTCTGCCAGGTAAGAAAACGTATAAATTAGCTGTAAGAAGGTTATAATTATACACTGTTTACAACACCCACTGTCCAAGCCCAAGGCTGCAAATGACAGCAAAATAAGTGCGTACTCAAAGTAGTGTCCTTCAAGAAATGTCCCTCATGTTTCATGCTGTCACAGCTAGTGGTCACTGCCACCCATACTCAGGGTGACCGATAGAAATCAAGGCAGAATATGGCAGTAGCGCATGCATACACACACACGCACACACGCACACACGCATATATGCACACACGCACACACGCACACACGCACGCACACACACACACGCACACACATACACACACACACACACACATATACACACACACACACACACACACACACACACATACACACACACACACACACACACACACACACACACACACACACACACACACACACACACACACACACACACACACACACACACACACACACACACACACACACACACACACACAAACACACACTATTAGTGCACATATGTAACCCTGACAATGTGAATATGGGTAGAAACAGACAGTCAGGTAGTGTTAACAGAAATTTTCTCCACAGGTCTGCCAGGTAAGAAAATGTATAAATTAGCTGTAAGAAGGCTGTAATTATACACTGTGTGCAAGCCTACCACTGCCCAATCCAAGGCCATAGGTTGATGTAAAGTGAGGTAATACCTGGAGAGTAATGATTAGAGCAATGATCATTAAAGTTGTGAGCAATTAAAGCCTATACAGTTGTTAATTGACATCTCTCTCTCTCCCCCACCTTATCTGCACCAATAATCTAAACACATAAATCATTGAGTATGTTTTTCATCAAACCTACTGTTGGGACATGTGTCCTATTGTTCTACAAATATTTAAACATTTCACTATTAATGTTCTCTGTTCAAATGGTATCATTGGTGGACTGCTGCTATCAATGTAACCTGCATTATGTTATAATGCCCACTGTGGTTCCATATATGCATGTGTTCTGTTTGCTATGCAACTGTTCCAAATTGGTTGTTTTGGGTTAATGGGAATACATATGCATGCTGTTATAACTAATCCTGGAATGTGTTTTTCATGATTAAACAACATATGCTATCAAACTGCAACACCATAGCACATCTGGAAAGGCTGATCCCAGTGGAGCTGCCTGTCCCACCTTAACTGGCCATGGCACTGGGTCCCAGATGGGACCTCCTCGTCTGCTGGTCCTGCACCACCTTTGGGTAGAACCCCCTCAGGGGATGGGGCTCATTCCCCCCTGGGAGCTGACATGGACAGGACACTTTCACCTGTTGTCAGGTCCAGGGATTGGTGCATAGTGAGCTTCAAAAGGAGTTCGGAGATCTGCTACACCAGCTTGAGGGCCGCATGGCACATCTTGAGGGTCAGTCTGCCCCTCCTTTTCAGCCACCAGCACAGCCACCTTTGGGGCCATGAAGTCCCACTGTATCCATTTGGGGGATCATGGGTGTCTGATTTTCAACTACCTTCACCATCCAAGGTGTTTACCCCCCACATGTCATACACCGCCCGTGTCTGCTGTCTTGTCTGTCTTCCTACCCAACCTACCTCCCCAAATATACCTACTATCCTTCCCCAACATCCCCGTCTCACCTCAAAAAAAGGGGGCAATCTGTTCCCACAGAAAAATGTAGCCCCATACATAGCTGTTCATTTTGAACATGTGTCCACTGGGCACGTAATCTGGTCTAATTGACTTAATGACACATTACTGTTGCCCTCACCCCTCTCTCAGAGATTTGAGTGTCCAAATTCACCTCCAAGTTCTGTACAAATGCACAGTTGCTGTATCGGAAATGGACAGCTATGGACCTTCTCTATACCCATCCTGCACATCCCTAGCTATCTGTCACATTGTTTTTCCCTCTGCATGCCCCCTTTATCATCAATTTCCTATTACCCCTTTTTTCTTTTATTTTTTTAAAGAAATTAGTGCGGTTGTAAGCTGCAATAAGGAGAAGTAAGTGGCGGTAAGCTAGTTTAGGTGATGTTAAGCGATCTCTACACAGATTACGCAGTTCCCCATTTAACCATGTGTTGGCATTGCTTACCATCGTGCAAACCCATGCAAACCCACTTACAACTGCTTAAAAGTGCCTTAATCACTCTGTTTCCATCAGCCTCTGTTCTGCTCAGCAACAAATTAAACAGCCTTTGAACCCAGGACTCTGTACACCATAGCAACAGCATTTTACCACTAAGCCATGTGAGTTCCAGCAAAAACTGATGCTTTTTCAAACATATCATTCAGTAGAGTCATTCAACAGTAGGGAAAAGAGATAGTAGAATCTGTCAGGTTTTCTATAATGTACATATCTATGGAAATGCATATATGTGGAAAAATCAATACATACTATATATATATATATATATATATATATATATATATATATAGATAAATAGATATATGTGTGTATATGTATATATACACATATACATATATATGTACTCATTACATGTAGTGGAGTTGTACCTCAGAACCATACCCCAGACTCTTACTGCAACCAATCTGTCCAAAGGCTGTCAAAATGGGGGGGGGGTCAATGGGCCCAAACTAGGGACCTATTTTAAATATAGCCCTTATCCCACTGTCTCTAGCAGCCACTGTTCTGCTTTGCAACAAAATAATCAATCCTGCCAAGTCTTGAATGCAGGGCCCTGTATACCACAGTCACAGTAATGTACCACTACAGCATGTGAGCTGTAGAAAGTAATGATGCCTTTTCAAACATATCAGTCAGTAGAGTAATTCAACAGTAGGGAAATGATTCTGTAGAATCAGTCAGGTTTTCTGCATATACATGTATATATCTATGGAGATGCCTATATGTAGAAAAATCTATACATTATATATATATATATATATATATATATATATATATATATATATATATATATATATATATATATATTTAGCTAGCCAATGCATGGTTCAGAAAGAGAGAATCACAAGATCACATACAAGAGTAGACAACATGCAACTCAGGTAGACTTCCTCCTAGTAAGGAAAAGGCACTGGGGCAGAATCCATGATTGCAAAGTTATCTCCACTCATCCCCAGTGAAACAATCAGCTCACAACATAAACCACTGGTTGCCAATCAGCTGCAAGCAGTGGTTAGAGAAGGCTCTAAAGTCAACAGAGAACAGGCTGAAGACCTGGAAGTTGACTGGAGAGAAAGTACAACAGCTGAAGGAATTACTCAAGGCTCTAGCACCCCAAGAAGAGTAGGAAATAGGTGGAGATGAAAAAGAATGGTAGTGCCTAAAAACAGCATGTGTTAGGACTACAGAAAAGATATGTGGCCGAGGCAGGTATGGAAATAAGGTACATAAGGAAAGCTGGTGGTGGAAGGAAGAAGTCCAGGAAGTCATCAAAAGAAAAAAGGAGTGCAGGAAGAAGTGGGAGTCAGAAAAGACTGACCAGCTAGGAAGAACTACTGGTTGGCTAACAAAGAAGCCAAGAAAGAAGTTGCAATAGTGAAGAATACAGCATCGGAGGCACTGTACTAACTTCTGGAAAGTGACTCGGTAAGGGGCACAAAGAAACTATATCAGGTTGCAAGGCAAAGACAGAAAGATAAAGAAGATAGTCAGACACTCTTCATTAGGGATGCCAGCAACAATCTGCTCTCCAGCCCAGAGGACATCAAAGGCAGATGGACAGAATATTTCCAGCAGCTTCTGAATGAAGAGAATCTGCCCCGTAAACAGCCTACATTGGGAGAAGAAGAGGAGTGCACCCTAGAAGAAGTAAGAACAGCACTAAGGAAGATGAAGTCAGGGAAAGCAGCAGGCTCAGATGAGGTCACAGCAGATATGATAAAGATGCTGGTTGAGAGAGAGAAAAGAAATGGTTCCTGAGGGTGCTAATAGCAGTGTGGAGAGAAAGGCATATCCCAGCTGACTGGACAATAAGCATACTCATCCCAGTGTACAAGAACAAAGGGGACATTCACAACTGTGGGCAGTACAGAGGCATCAAACTCTTATCACATTGCATGAAAGTTCTGGAGAGGATGATTGATAAACAGATACACAGAGTAGTAGAATGTAAGATGGGAGATGAGCAGTTTGGATTCAGAGCAGGATGCAGCATAACTGACCCAATGTTTGCATTGAGACAGATACTTAAGAAGAAGCTGGAGTTGAGGGTAGAGCCCAACTGGACATTCCTAGACTAGGAGAAAGCATATGACAAGGTCACAAGAAAGCTGATCTGGGCAGTACTGTGGTGGTTTGAAGTCCCAGAAACATTGGTAGAATTAGTGCAGGCTATGTACACAGACCCAATGACTCAAGTACGAACAGTGTTTGGTTTCAAAGAGGGGTTCCCAGGTCTGAGCCCACTGCTGTTCATACTGGTGATTGACTACATTAGCAAACAGGTTGGAGGGAATGCATCAACAAAGCTACTGTATGCAGAAGATATGGCAGTACATGCAGACTCTGAGCTAGAACTTCAGCAAAGGATAGGAGAATAGAATGCATATCTGAAGCACATGGGATGAAACTAATCACAGATAAGATGGCAGTAATGGCAGCAAATTAGAAAACTCAGAAGAAGCTGAGAATAGATAGAAGAGAAGATAGTGGAAAAGGTAAATAGCTTCAAGTGTCTGGGAGGAATAGTTGAGGAGAAGTGTAGTCTGAATGAAGAGGTCAAAGCTAGAATCAGAAGTGCTGCAGCCAACTGACATAGAGTATTGGGTGTAGTCTATGACATAAGAATGCCAAAGAAGCTGAAAAGTAAGGTGTACAAGACAGTGGAGTGACCAGTACTACTGTATGGTACAGAAACCTGAGCAGTAAAGGCAGAACAGTTGAAGAAGCTACAGGTGATAGAAATGAAGTGCCAGAGAAAGATGATAGGATGCACACTGTGGGACAAATGAGGAAATGAGAACATAAGAGCAGAAGCCAAAGTAGCTCCAATTTCAGAAAAGATCAAAGAGAACAGATTACAGTGGTTTGGGCACGTGCATAAAAAACAGAAGACAATCTGGTGAGGAAGATTTGGGACAGAGAGGAAGAAGGTAAAAGGAAGTGAGGATGTCCAGCAAAGAGGTGGATGGATTGTGTGAAATAAGATCTATAACAATCAGGCATGAGTGTTGAAGGCAGGAGTGTAGCATTGAATCGAGAGAGTTGGTGACAGGTAACATGATATCCTGACTCCATGTAGAAAAATGGAAAAAAGGGGGCTGATGATGATGATGATATACATATATATATATATATATATATATATATATATATATATATATATATATATATATATATATATATATATATATATATATATATATATATATATATATATATATATATATATATATATATATATATATATATGCATATATGTATGTGTATATATATATATATATATATATATATATATATATATATATATATATATATGTATTTATGTAGACATAAATATAAATAAATATATAACAGCTACAAACGAATGCAATCTGAGAGTCATGTTGCTCAGTCCTATAAGTCTAAATCTCAAAATGCACTCACTTGAAGCACTCCTTAAAATGAAGAACATTGACATTTGTTCTGTAACAGAGACCTGGTTCAAGACAACAGAAAGCACCCCTGCAGTACCAGGCTATAACTCATTCCACACCTTTTGGCCACAGAACATGGATTGAAGCTCCAAAGGTGGTAGTGTTTCCATATTCATAAAGGATGCACACACTTCCAGACTGGTAGCTCAACATAACGCATCAGAAATACTGCAGGTGCAGCTAACATTGGGTAAGACAGCGATTCAGGTCATAGCCTGCTATAGGTCAACAACCATGTTCCAAGACTCACACTCCACATTCCTAATCACCCTGGAGAATATTAGGGTGCAACCTAACACTGTCATACTTGTTGACATCAGCTACCTTTCCATTAACTGGGAAAGCTACTCATGTACCAATACACTTGCCCAATGTTTCCTGGAATTAATTAATTCCAATGGCTTGGACCAGCTCTTTCTTACCCCCACTACAGGTTGCAACATCCTTGAGCTAGTCATTACTAACATGGGTGACTGTTGCTGTATACCAATAATCAACTCCTCCCTGGTTAGATCTGACCACAAACTAATCACCTTGGAAACCCAAATCCCACCCTCCCTCCATGCAAAGGTAACTACCATGAAAAACCTTTCTAAAGGTAACTTTGGGCTCCTGCAAACAAAGCTGGCTAATTTCACACCACCCATGCAAAAGAATAGTTGCATGACCGCTGAATGATACACCATTGCAATGTATGAACATGTACGCAAATGCATGGATTCTACCATACCCAATAGAACCAAGACGCACTCCTTCAATAAAAGGAAGCCAATCTGGTGGTCCCCTGCCATAAACAATCTCTACAACAGAATGAGGAAACTGATGTGGAATAAGTTGAAGTCCCAGCACTGGAAAAAATTCCTCACCAGCCACAACAAAAAGTTGAGATCCCTCATCAAATCTTTCAAAGCTAGCTATGAAAACAGAATTGCAGCAGATAGTAAAGACAACCACAAGGCCTTCTATAGTTATTTAAAGAATCTCCCTGGCAATACCTAGATTTGCTCTGAGCTATTGCACAATGGTACCGCCTATACCGAGCAAACAGATATTGCCAATATACTGGCCAACAGATTCAGTGCCAACTTTAACCCCCGTCTCCACCCATCGAAGGACCAATCACAATACCAGTAGATTGCCAGGCACCCAGTATTACTGCT
>NC_056731.1:1675939465-1676059465 GCF_019279795.1 Protopterus annectens | reverse complement strand
AATACTGAGGTGTGTGTGCGTGTGTGTGTGTGTGTGTGTGTGTGTGTGTGTGTGTGTGTGTGTGTGTGTGTGTGTGTATATATATATATATATATATATATATATATATATGTATATATATATACATATATATATATATATATATATATATATATATATATATATATATATATATATATATATATATATATGTATATGCATACATGTCTCAAAATGCCCATACAAACAAATGCTGCTGACAGACCACCCATAGCTGGGGCAGCATGCACAGTTGGATATAAAAGGATCCATGTCACTGACATCTGTCACCCCCAGTCCAAATAATAAGCAAACAGTATGCTGCTACAAAAATATGATAGGCCATACACAATGGCCAGACATACAATGACCTCTTAGCAAATAAACTAACATGACTGAAGATAGTAAAGAGAAAAACAATCAGCCAGTAATTCACACAAGTTTATTATACTCTGATATCTTGGCCAAAGCCTTTGAGGAATAAAACATTGCAAGAAATACTTGCCTTATATACAAGAAGCAATTAACACTTATAATTACATATTTAAATACACAGCCTCCAATTACACTCCTCATTTAACCCCTTGGGGATAAAGTATCACATTTAAAAATATAAATTGATTCTGTACATAACAATTGTTCTTTTATGACTGTTTAATCAAACTGAGAAACAGACTTTTTCAAAAACAATACATTGTAACCCACTACTGTCCCCCTGGTGAAATTTATAAAAATGTACAGCTATAGAACTGTCTTCTTTCTTATCAGTAATATCTCTCACATGTTCTAACTGCCTAGATTTAAAACACTTCTAACTCTCCCCCCACATAAAATATGTTACAAGGGCATCTAAGAGCATTCAATATACATTGACCTCTTGAATGTACAGAGTTCCACATGTTGTCCAGCCTTTGCCCTCAGCAAGAATGACAGTGCTAAATAATGATAGATCATACCTACCAACCTCTTACTGCATGACATCTCGTCAAAGCCTGACATAATTGGGTACATAGGCCCAAAAATATGGCCATACTTGGAATATTGCTGTTATACACTGAGAACATTGCTGGTGTTACAGGGTTTGTTATAGCATATCTTTTCTGAGGGATAGGAAGTCAGAAACACAAATGGATGATCTTTTAATGATTGCGATCACCAGAATATGCTACTAATTTGCAAAGGACAACACCTGTCTGTGAAACAGACCAAACATAACAGGCAAACCTCTGGCCATTATGTGGATAGCCCTACAGTTGAGAGCTACACAGACATAGAACTTTGTCAGACTGAAGCTCATGCAGAAGTAGCATATTCAGACAAACCCTGTGAAACTACCAGTATTCAAACCATATAACAGCAATACTAACATTCTGCCCCTAAGTCTTGACCCTTCTCCACAAGTGTTGTTGTAAGAGGCATTAGCTCACACACCTCCAGGATATCTTCCTCACAGGGAAGGTAAAGGGTCAATGCCCACATGAGATTCTCAGTTATAGGAGTGTGTTGCCCTGACATTGGCTATATACACAGCTGCTCTGCATGCAATTAGCAACTGGGGGACACCAATTGGTGTGCAGGCCATCACATGGTCATGAGCATTACCTACAAAAGTCAAGCTGCCACCTATTCAAACCAGCTAGACAAGAGTACATCCTAACAAAACTGACTGACTGCAAGTCACAAAAAGAGTATATCACCAGATCTACTTTCCAAAAAAAAGGTATTTGAAACAAGTAAGCATGTAATTGAATCCAGTAGGTGATCTGTAATAATGGAAAATAGGAGTTTGAAAGAATATGTTTCAACAAGACTTGCTATACTGATGTACTGCTGAACAGCATTGATGGCCATAGCATGTGGCTCTGTCTGCAGTGACATAGATCACAGCCCAGGCCCCTGACTCACCCCAGGAAAGGACAGCTGACATTTGGCAACTAGTGGAGTGTCTGTCAAACACCACTAACTGTTCCACTGCTAGGCCAGCTACTGGGATGTAGCACATATCCATATGTTACCTGAGAATATAACTATGATACACATGTTTGTCTTGTAAATCTAAGAGACCTATACAGAGCATGTGCATAGTAAAGTACTTTTTCAGAAGTGTGTGTTGAAATGCATGTGATTTAGTGAGTTTATACCATTCAACTGTACAGTGTTATAAGCACATGTGTGCCTGATATCTGTAGTCACTTACACATAGAGTTGTGTTATGTTAGGCAAACCATTGTCAAGTCCGTTAACAATGACATTGTAACATAATAGCTTAGTTATGAATGTGGGACATCCTCCAGGTAAGCACTGTGATAGCAAAGCCTACTGTGCAATCAACTTAATTATCTCTGTATGTAAATAAGTTGTGCATGTTGTACTTGTGTGTAATATCAGTTTCATTGCATACAACAGACATAAATGTTTACAGGTACGGGTTGTTGCATTGCCATGATAATGATATGGGTAGTAGAATAGGCATGATTATCAGGTTGTAATCGGATAAGTGTGCAACTGTGTTATGACCCTCTGTCCATGCCTACCACAGCTATACAGCTATATGAACACCTTCGTGCAGTGGATATTAAGCGTGTATACACCCCTGTTGAAATGCCAGGTTTGTGTACTATTCGAAATGGAGACCACAGAAAATAATTTTAAAACATTTCCCACCTTGAATATGACCCATAACCTGTACAATTCTATTGAAAAACAAATAAATCTTTTAGGGGAAAAAATGTAAAACAAAACATAAACATAGTATAAGCTGGTTGCATACATGTGTATACACATAAACCTCTACTTGGTTGATGCACCTTTTGCAGTAATTACAGCGTTCACTTTTTGGGTAAACACATGCCATCAATTAACAAGACTCTGATTAACCCCAAATAATGTTCAACTGTCCTAGTTGGATTAATTTGACATTTACCCAGTTGCCTGATACACCAAAAGACATGTTTTGTAGAGAGCTTACAAAGCATCAAAGGGACTTAATTGTGGAAAGGTATCAGTCAGGAAAAGAGTAGAAAGTGTCCACAACATTGGATATACCATGGAATATAGTGCAGACAGCCATCAGACAGTGGAGAAGATATGGGACAACAGTGACACTGCAAACACCTGGACGTCCATCCAAAATGGATGAAATGACAAGACAATTGGCAATGGAGGCTACCAAAGGATCTACAGCAACACGGAATGAGCTGCAGGAATGCTTGCCAAGTACTGGGTGTATACCACATGTGGCAACAATCTTCTGTATTCCCCATATGTCTGCCCTATGGGGTAGGGTTGCTAGATGGAACCCTTGTCTTACACAGAAAAATGTCCAGGGCTGGACAAATATTGCCAAATAGTACATCAAGTCTCCCAAAAGCATGTTGGACAATGTGTCATGGTCTGATGACACCAAGGTTGAACCTTTGGTCGACAATTCCAAGAAGTATGTTTGGGCCAAAACAACACTTTGCATCACTAAAAGAACACCATTCCTTGGTGAATCATGGTGGTGGTAGTATCATGCTGTGGGATTGCTTTTCATAAGCTGGAACTGGGCCTCTAGTCAAGGTGGAGGGAATTATGAACAGTTCCAAATACCAATCATTTTTGTCCCCAAACCTTCAGTCATCTGCTAGAAAGCTGAAGATGAAGAGGGATTTTACCTGTCAACATGACAAATCGACAAAGGAATGGGTTCACCAGAGGAAAATTACAGTTTGGGAATGTGTCAGCCAGTGGCTAGACCTACATCCAATTGAAAATCTCTGGGTTGCCCTGAATAGAGCTGTGCACAAGAGAAGCCCTCACAAATTGACATATTTGTAGTGCTGTTGCAAGGAAGACTGGGCAACTATTACCAAGTAAAGATTTGCCATGATGATAGACTTCGACTTAAGACAACTGAATGCTGTCATTATCTCAACAGGTGCTTCCACAAAGTATCTGTTTAAGGGTGCATGCACTCATGCAACCAGCTTATTTTACTGATTTTAATTTGCATATGTTTTCCCATAACAGATTGCTATGTTTTCAATGGAATTGTATAGGCTATAGGTCACAATTAAAGGTGAGAATTGTTTTGAAATGAATTATTATGGTGTCATGTTATGATAGCACAAAGACCAGGTGTTGTAACAGGGGTGTATATACTTATATATCCAGTGCAACTGTATGGACTCAGCAGTACCTGACCTGTAAAACCCACCTCCACCAAGGTAGAGTAATCCCCTTTGGTGGACAGCAGCAATACACAAACTATATAATAGGTTGCTATATTGCCTGTATAGGGCCACATAGGTGCAGGAAACAACTTGGAAGCATGACCACCTCTATCTGATCAAGCATGTAAGGTTACAGGTGACTCCCTGTAAGGCTAACTATGACTACAAATCAGACATATCCACACTGCTAAGGCCAGTCACAAAGTTGTCTCCACATATGTCAGTCTCGGAGGCAATGACACAATTCACCCTGTACTGGTGGTAAATCACACCTCATACACACATGTCATGGCTAAAGGCAACCTGCATCAGACAGGTTAGGTGTGAACATCACCCCCTCTGTCCCCCCATCCATATATGGAGATATGCACATCTACCGCACCCCTCCCCTCATCAGTGGTGAGCAGGTACATATTGCCTACTCAAAGGCAACAACAGCAAGTCTCCATGGGGGCTGATAACATCCCTGTCTGCATCCTACATGAACTCAGGCATGCTCTCACAGTTCCACCACACACTGTAGTCAAACATAGCCTTGGCAACATCCACACCCTATCTACATAGGTTCATTGGTTCATAGGTGTGTACTAGGCCAACGGCCATAGAGTCTTTACAAGCCTAGCCTATAGATGTGCCCTAGCATCATGCCACCATTAGTTCCCGGTACCTCTATCAAGTAGAGCCACTGGAGTGATCCCCAGGGTGAACTTTCTATTTCCCATCCACTCATCAAGATTTGTCTTGAAAAGGGCCATTGAGGTGCTCTGCTTGATATGAATGAGAAGTCTATTCCAGAGCATGGGCAATCTCTGGGTTATGAACCTGTCCCTCCAGCATGTTCTGTTGATTGTGGTAATGAGTTTGAGGTCCCTGGAGCATGTTGTGTGGAAGGATTGGGATTTCTTTAGGTGTAACATTTCTAACAGGGCTGGGTAAGACATGGCTTTGTAAGTCAAGCAGAGAGCGCCTCTTAATAGACAATATGAGACGGAGAAAAGCTGGAGTTTTTTATGTCTGTCCATGTAGGGCATGTGTTTAAGGACTAGGATCCTCTTCATGAGGTATTTTTGTGGCCTTTCCAGCTGTGGAAGGTGTTTACTGGGGTACATGCCAAATGGGGCATTATACTCAATGATTGGTCTAATGAGGGAGGAGTAGAGAGAGATGATGACCTTGTTCTTCCTGGATGCAAAACCCTGGGTAATGAGATGAGCCACATAGAAGGACTTTCTGACCACAGTGGCAATGTGGTGGTCGAAGGAGAGGATGGTGTCAACCTGTGTCCCCAGATCTCTTATAACGCCTTCAGTGTTCAGTGGGCTACCATCGGTGTGATAACTAGTGGGAACTGAGTTTTTCCCAAAAAGAATGACAATGCATTTTTTGACATTAAGGTTAAGGACATGGTTTCAACACCAGTTGTTGTCTCAGTGAGGCCTTTTTGTAGGATGTCTACATCACTTGGGGAGTTAATAATGGCTCCCAGCTTGTAATCATCGATGAACTTGGTCAGCCAGAGTCCCTCCGTGTTGGCCTGGACTTCTGAGAAGTAGATGCCAAACAGGAGAGGACCCAGGACTGATCCCTGTGGGACTCCACTCATGACTGGTGGGAAGTCTGACTTGGAGTCTGCTACTTTCACACTGTGGGTTTTATCTGTGAGTCAATTTGCACCCCATCTAGTGAAATAGGGGTTGATGCCTAGTTTGGTGAGTCTATCAATAATTCCTGAGTGGGGAATGGTATCAAAGGCCTTGGCCAGATTGAGGTAGGCTGTATGAACTGACTTGCTTTCATTCACACCTCTAGTGACTGACTCAAAGAAGTCAACCATGTTGAGCAGGTATGATCTACCCTTCACAAAACCAAATTGCGTGGGATCAAGAGTTTGGAGATTCTCTATATCCTTGTTAGTTAGGTCCATGAGGATGCGTTCCATAGCCTTACATATCAGACTCGTCAGGGTAATGGGGTGATAATTCCAAGGGTCTGCAGTCACTCCACCTTTATGGCGAGGGATGACTGTAGCAGTGTGCCATTCTGTACAGACAAGGCCTGTGATAAGACTGTGATTGAACAGGGCACACATCTGTAGTTCATGTAGAACACAGCCAGGGATAGTGTCAGGTCCCATGGAAGCTGGAAGCTGTATTCTTGGTCTTGGACAATGCAGTTTATCCTGTGCTGCAGTAATGCTGGGTGCCTGGCATTCTTCTGATATTGTGATTGGTCTTTTAGGGGAGAGACAGGGGTAAAGTTGGCACTGAATCTGTTGGCCAGTATGTTGGCAATATCTGTTGGCTCAGTATAGGAGGCACCATTGTGCAGTAACTTGGAGCAAATCAGGGTATTGCTGTGGAGATTCTTGATATAACTGTAGAAGGCTTTGTGGTTGCTTTTAGTGTCTACTACAATTCTGCCTTCATAGCTATAGAGGTTTTGATGAGGGATATCAACTTTTTGTTGTGGCTAATAATGGAGTTTTTCCAGTCTTGGGACTTCACCTTTTTCTGCAACAGTTTCTTCTTTCTGTTGTAGAGTTTGTTAATGGCAGGGGACCACCAGACTGGCTTCCTTTTTTTGGAGGAGAGCATCTTGGTTCCATTGGGTATGGCTAGTTCCATGCATTTATGTACGTGTTCGTACAGTGCATTGGTGTATGATTCAGTGGTCATGCACCTATTTTCCATTTGCATGGGTGCCATGAAGTTATCCACCTTTGTTTTTAGGAGCCCAAAGTCAGCTTTGGAGAAGTTTTTCATGGTGCTTACCTTTGCTGGTTGTATGGGTGAGATGTGGATGTCCATGGTAATTAGTTTGTGGTCAGTTCTAACCAGGGAGGAATTGACTATTGGGGTTGAGCAACGGTTGCCCATGTTAGTAATAACCAGGTCAAGGATGATACTTCCTCTAGTGGGGGTAAGAATGAGCTGGTCCAGTGCATTGGAATTAATGAATTCCGGGAAGCATTGGGCAAGTGTATTGGTGCATGAGTAGTTTTCCCAGTTGACGGAGGGCTAGTTGAAGTCACCCGGTATGAGAGTGTTGGGTTGGACCCTAATAGTTTCCAGGGTGCTTAGGAACATGGAATGAGAGTCTTGGGACATGGCTGGGGAACTATAGCAGGCTACGACCTGAATCACCATCTTAGTCACTGTTAGTTGTACCTGAAATATCTCCGATGCATTATGCTGGGCTACTAGTCTGGAGGTGTGCATATCCTTTATGAATATTGAGACGCCACCACCTTTGGAGATTCGGTCCATTTTCTGGGGCTGAAAGGTGTGGCATGAGTTATAGTCTGGTAGCACAAGGGTGCTTTCTGCTGCTTTAAACCAGGTCTCTGTTACAGCACAAATGTTGATGTTCTCCATTTTATGGAGTCCTTAGAGCAAGTGCATCTTATGATTTAGACTTCTGGTGTTGAGCAGTATAACCCTCAGATTGTATTTATTTACAGCTGTTACAGTGGTAATTTGGTCTTTGGAACACCACCTAAAAAAGGCACTATAGGGGTGGCAAGAGCCTTAGCCAGTATCCAGAAACCTAGGGGTGACAGATGCAGGCCATCTCTGGCAAAGCATTGAGGTCTGTCAGTCATGTCATCCCAAGCAGACAGATACTGGTTCCCCTTAGAATGACACTAGAAACTTAGCCAATTATTGAAGTCAATCATTTTCTGCTTGTACTGCGGTATCATTCTGGATGACGGTAGGATGCTGTTCAGGGCTAGGGTCATACCTGCTTGGGACACATTATCCAATAGCTCCTCCATGTCTCTTTTCATGTAGTCCAGGGAGATACATCTCAGGTTATGCACATCCACATGGACAATGTCAGAGTCATACTTGTACTTGTGGAGTAACTTGAGTGCATGTGTTATGTGTCAGATCCTGGCACCAGACAGACAGCTGACTGTTACCTTCTTCTTATTCAACCTAGTGACTGGGACATCAGTGTGCCTCACTACTGAGTCACCGATGATTAGTGTATTGGACAAGCTGTTTTGTTTTAGGGACTTAGGTTGAGGGGCACACTGTGTAGGTGAGCTATGTGTCGAGTGCATTTCTGATTTGGAGGTCTCTGCTGTTTGGGTAGATTTCTATTGAGAACCTCCATGATGGTGGGTGTGTGTTTTTATGTAAGAGCTGTGATGGTGGTTGCTCTGGAGGGCTATGTGTTCCATGTGGTGTGATGCAGGTTTTGACCTTCTCCTCTTGATCAGCTATTCCAGTCTTGGCTGGAGAGTTCATGTCTTCCAGTTTGGACATATTGCATCTCTCACAAGTCTGAATGTTGGGAGGTAAGAGGAGAGGGTTGTCTGTGTACATGAGGCAGTTGCTACACTGCCTCAATATGCCCAAGTTCACCAGGTTAATAGGAGAAAGTACAGGGAACTGACCTTCAGACATGGCAAGAAAGATGGTTATTATTAATAAGTACTGGAGCTGTTTCCTTATAGGACTTATGTGTGCTACAATAATTGCTACAAGAAACCAGATGAAGAGCTAGGCAAGTAAGCTAGTTAAATGCAAGAGAGAAGAGAACTAGCAAGTCTAAGGGAAAAATTGAAGAGCAGACTTTCTGGCATCCAGTAATAGTTTACCCTAGCTTAGTGACACTGCATGGACCGCTAACCCATGCAAACACAGGCTTTTAAAGCTGAAAGTTGAAAGGGAGCTAGAAACCACTCTTCTTGTGGTAGATAGGCTACCTAGTGCTTACCACTCCCACTGAGAGGCTTCCCTCTAACACAGAAAGGTCTGGGGAACTCAAAAACTACAATACAGTCCAGAATACAGCAAATCTGTATCTGGACTACTCTAATAACAGGAATGACAGGAAAACATGGAAGATGGCCACTGTCATCCCTCTACACAGAAATGAATGGGGAATAGAGGTTTATGCAATTAACTGTACATCATTGGGGGGAATATGACACATTAGGGCCAGGAGTGCAATGCCAGCTAATATTGTGCTGATAGATTACAGGGGCATGGTGTAGTTGTAAGTGTCTTTAACAAATATCCACTTCTGATGTGCAATTTCTGTCAATACTGTTGACAACTGTATGAGGTGCTATGATGTGTTTCACTGTTTTATGTCTTCCAGGTGGGATGCAGCACCCAAGAAACCCACCCTACTCAGAGGCTGAAACAGGTAAAATCATGGAAAGCATTGTCCAGAACTATGTTGTCATATTTGGCTGTGGGCAGGAACATCTGTGGGAGCCAAACAGCCCTGTGGAATGACCTAGTCCACAGGGTAAACAATGTTGGCCTGCACACTAGAACCTATGAGCAGGTCCGGCATCATGCAACCAAACTAAGACATAATGCCCAGTGAAGGGCTGCTGCCTTAACTAGAGAAAGCTCAGCCACAGGTGGGGACCCATCCATGCAGGCCCCACTGACACCCACTGATCTTCTCCTCACCAACCTTGGGGCACCACTGCAAGCAGACAAAAGCATGCTGAATCCAGCATTGTGGGTGTGGGTGCCCCCCACACAATGGACAAGGTGCATGCAGGTAATCCCTAGTGCACATTACAAGAGTACTGTAGCATACATAGTTGTATCTGTAGAGTATCGACATGCATATGTCAGATAAGATAGTAGTTGTGAATAGGATTTGGTAATGCACATAAGTGCACATCTATGGTGATGGGCAGCATATTTTGTAGTACTGGGGGTTGTACTGTTAATGTGCAGAAATGCTGCTTCCCCCCTGTACCAATGCCATATGTGAGGTTGTTGATAGTACCTCTCTCCCACACCTATTTATCTCCTTCTGGTCTACAACTGGGATAGCAGCCTGTAGCTGGTGAGTATGTAATTGTTTTGTTGTGCTTTGCCAATACATAGCTAGCCATATTGCTTGATATCCATGCTCACTTGTTGTGGTGTTAACTGTAGTACATCACAGTGGTCACTGGGGGCTTATCTGAAGGGTAATGTAACATTCCTGCAGCATACCTCACAGCCTGTTAGTGCAAGACGTCTGTACAAAGACCAACAAACTGGGGGGGGGGCAAATGGGCTATGGTAGGGACATGTATGACACATTAATCCTCTACAGTGGATACCACAGTGTACACACCCCATCAAGATGCCAAGTGTTTCTGATGTATACAATGAGAGACCACAATTTTACATTCTGTGAAGACTGGTAGAGATGGGTGAAGGCTGCCAGCCTAGCCAGATAGAATTGTGCAGATAATTCTATCATTTGTAAATATGAATGTTGAACTTAAAACAATGTGGCAACATTGCCATCTGCTGTAAAGAAAGCTAAGTCAAGCATTTCTTGTTGTACTTTGAAATTAAAATTATTTCATCACTGCCTTGGTATTTTACAAGTCGGCTCCAGTCCGGCTAGATGAAGGCTTCCTGCCTATTGTTTTAAGGCTAATGTTAATGACCAGAATTTACATGTGGAATGTCCTTTATTGCTCTAAGTGTAAAAGAATGTAAATGCAGTTCTGTCAGCCTGGGAACACCAGGAAGATGTAAAAGATGATGTAATGTTTAGTAGAACTGGAGTTTCAATTTAAACAGTGAGAACCAGAGATTA
The DNA here is from genome assembly GCF_019279795.1 of Protopterus annectens. Lineage (NCBI taxonomy): Eukaryota > Metazoa > Chordata > Ceratodontiformes > Protopteridae > Protopterus > Protopterus annectens. The sequence goes on along the minus strand of NC_056731.1, from coordinate 1,676,048,660 downwards.
TTGAGCATTTTTGTCTGACTATCCAACTCACAGCACTGCCTGTTGCTCTATGTAAATATGTTATTTGTGTTTTCTTGTAGCAATAACTAGGAATTAGAACGTTTAGACTAAGTGTTTTTCTGTGATGTCAGAACTGTACTACAGATTTATTTTAAGTATTTCTGTGTGATCTCTGAACTCTTTTGACTAGCACTGTGTAGTAGAAAGTATTGTCTTGTAGTTTTAATTATTTATTATTAAATATTTTAAAATCCTTTTAACTGTGGCTGGTTTGTGTAGAGATAAGTTAAGCTCTAAGAATACTTTGCATATATATAAGGATCCTGTACCAGGCCACTCTAATAAGCCTTGAGACTGTTTAGTCACATCTACCAATTGGATAATAATATTGCAAAGTAATAATTGGACACCCTTTTAAGGACCTTTGAATAGCTGATAAGTATTAGCTGGGTGGTAGCAGTAGTCATTACCATATGGTCTGGGTACAAGGGGCACAGCTGGAGAACCTGTGCTAGCCTTCCCCAGGAGTATCTGTGCGGTTGTATAAATTTATCTCAAAGTGTGCGTGTGTGACAGCTACTTGGGCAGGGACTCGAAGCACTGGTTGGACAGAGAGGGTATTGGAGATTTTAGCTTGCCCACCTAGGCTGAGATCTGGACCCTATAGCTGTGCCAGTGTGGCGTCTTACTGGGGACCTGGGAAACAAGGGAGCGACCAGCCCCGGACTGACTGTGATCTCTGTGTGCTCTTAAGGGAAATTGCACTTTACTGTGTGTATTGATTATCCTTTCCTCTCATCTGGTGTTTGTAGTGAGGATTGAGGTTCCTTGATTGCTGGGCCAGGGCATGGGTGTCACACATTCCACACCTTTTCCAACCTGTAATGAGACCAGAACAATTAACTTGTAAAACAAACAATATGTTGAAAAGAACCAGATGTCCTTCCAAAACAGATGGAAAGACATGTTGAGAATTGGTCAGGGAGTCTGCCAAGAGACATGCAGCAACACTGAGGGACTTTCAGGACTCTCTGGCAAGTACTGGTTGTGTAATACATGTGGCAACACTCACCTGGATTCTGCATAAGTCTGGCCTATGGGGTAGGGTCAGAAGATAGAAGCATTTATGCACACCAAACACCATGAAGGGTAGTGTACAATTAGCAAAATAGAACATCAAGTCTCGCAATGGCATGTGTTGAAATGTGTAATGGTGTAATGAGACCAAAGTTTAAACTTGCAGCCACTATCCCTAAAGATACATGTGATGCACAAGCAACACTTTTCTTCATCTAAAGACCACCATTCACATGTTGAAGCTCACTGGTGGCAGTGCCCTGCTTTGGGGTTGCTGTTCATTAGCTGGAACTAGGCCTGTAGGCATGGTGGAGGGAATTATGAACAGTTCAAATAACACTCATGTGTGGGCCAAAGCCGTCAAGCATCTGCAAGACGGCTGAGGATGGAGAGGGGTTCCAGCTTCCAACATGACAATGACCTGAAGCATACATCCAAAGCTACCTAAGAATGGCTCCACCTGAATACAATCAAGGGTATGCATTGGGCCAGACAAAGACCAGACTTAACACCAATAATAAACCTCCAGTGTGACCTCCAACATCTGTGCACATGAGTTTCCCTTGCAAGCTGACAGAGTTGGGGAAACTTTGCAGGGAAGACTTTCCAAATAATGTCAAGTCAAGATGTGCCATGCTGATACTTCCCTTCCCAAGAAGAGCAACTGCTGTAGTTAACTTAACAGGTGTTTCAAAAAAGCATTGGGTTAAGGGTGTCCACACTTATGCAAGCAATCACCGTATAGTACACATCTCACTCAGTATATTTCACAACTAACACATTTGTTTGTTTCTCAATTGGATTGCACAGGTCATATGTCACATTTAAGGTGGGTAATGTTTTTGAATGCAGTATTGTGGTATCATTTTATATGATGCAAGAGCCTGCCATGTTAACAGGTGTGTGTACACTTATCATATCCACATTAAGCTTAGAAGGTTGTTGGTGTAACATGATTTGTTTGAACATACATTCACTGCTGGTGATAAGGTCTGCAAATCAAATGTATGTCATTAATTAGTCATATCAATCCTCATATGATCCCAGTTATGTGTCATACAAACACATAGGGGTTGTGAAAAACAGAAGAAACATATGTGCCTGACATCTACACATTCTTCAATGATTTGTACAGTTGTGAGGTATGGTCTACAGTAGTTGCCACTGTACTATACAGGTGAACAGCAATAATGTGTACATGGGTGCAGTGTGTGCTAGGAGAAATTATTTCACCTACTAACAGTACTCATGCATCCCAGAAATGTATATTGTTAGTAACAGGGATTGAGAATGGCTACAATGCATGATGATGAGAGCTATAATGCATGTCACCTTTTGGGTAATGTGAGGTCTGTGTAATAGCTTTGTGCCACCTCACCTGTGTCTGTGTGCATTTCTGTGTGTGTGTCTGTGTGCATGGAAGCCAACTGTAATGTACATGTATTAATTTACATTTATTTCCTTCCCCTCACAGGTGGCAATGGTGGTTGGGGTCCCTCCTGCTAGGGAACTGATGTCAGTGTCTCCACAGACTCTGACAATGATGCTAGCCATAGTGAGGCAAAGGCAGGGTTGTCAGGGGCTGAATCTGTGCCATTAGTTGACAACCCACTGTTGTCCACCCCCTCCCCACACACAGTCACAATGCACACACATAACACATCACCAGTGGCCATAGATAATGGACAGTTGGTGGGTGGTGGCATGGGAAAGGCAAGTATGGTGACTATGGCAAGTATGTCTGTAGACACCAGCCATAGCTAGATAACAGGCGAGGTACCACACAGATGGGCAGGCAGGGGTGGTTGAAGGAGGACTGCTGCCCATGATGCCCCTGTCACAAGTGCCACAGCAAGCGTCACCAGACACATACTTCAGACCAAAATGGAGGCACAGGCACGTAGTGATCGTAACACAAGACAGCTTCTCATGGTCATGAATGCCACTCTTCCTGCTATGCATGACAACCTCTATGATCGTGCTGATGCCTACCATTATTATGCTGAGGTCATGGATAGATGGTTGGGTGAGATGGCGGGAATTCTTGACCATGGAATGTCAATCCTTGAATGTGAAATGTCTGTGATAGAGCATGTGGTGGGAGTTGTCCGTTAGCCATGTGGACGTAGGACAGCAGCACGAACAACTGAGGGTCCACATGGCCATGGAGCTTCTCACTCCCGTAGAGGCAGTACCAGCAGCATGACTGCGGGGGGGGGGACACTGTCCATGCCACAATGCAGCAGGCCATGGGCACGTCATTGTGGCCAGTCCCAAAAGGGACGCGGATCCAGCAGACAGCAGTCACCATCGGGGAGAAGCACTGCATCTGGCATTGTGCCTGGTCATGCCAGTGGGTCCCCTGGCAAGCCCAATTCCCATGTCCATGACCAGAGAGGGTGGAACTGCACACTCTGCCATGTGTGGTCCACAGCTGTCCCACATACCGCTGTGTAGGGCAGCCACATGGCGTGATTGTGTGCATCCATACACACACATCACCATCACAGCCAGGTCAGGTCCATACTTACACACACCACATCTGCACCCCCATTTAATGAACAATCCCCAAACACACACACACACGCACACACACACACACACACACACACACACACACACACACACACACACACACACAAACACACATGATGTCAACCAAATGGCCCAGCCTAGGCCTCTGGCAAACCCACACCACACCCTGTGCATATGATGATACCTGTTCCACATTCCTGTCATCCATACAATCGATACAGGGACATGCTAATATGGTTCTCATGCACAGGGTGAATTTAGTACAGTTTAGCAATGTAATGCTGTGTAAAGTGTTGTCAGCCAGCATGTGTAATGGTTACACGTCAGAGTGTGTAGCTGTCCAGCCATGATGCATTATTGTTGTTATTCATGCTGACTGAATGTGGTCTCTATAATGTATTCTGTTTGTCTTCCAGGTGTCTGTGTGTCAGCAGGAATTGAAATGCAGACATTATCTACAAGTGTTATGGCAGTGTGGTAACACATTGATTGTGTCATATCCAGGGTACAGCTGTACACAATTAACAGGTCTGTATAACAGTTTTTCCATGTGCCATGTAACTTATAGGGCTGAGGGGTGTATACAGGTAAGTGTATGGTGGCTGACATCAGCAGCTCTTGAACAGTGGACAATGGTAAGTGTAGTGGGTGGAAGACACCTTGGATTTGTAAATCCCACACACCCAGAGGGTATTGTGTTGACCCAACCCACAGACAATACTTCTCACACACACACACACACACACACACACACACACACACACACACACACACACACACACACACACACACACATGATCACAATTGCCAGTGTTGAGTTTGAAATCCCTACTCATCTAGTTAGTGGTAGTACAGTATTATGCAGTTATCACAGGTGGCACAGAGCTCATAGTGTGTTGAGTTTCCAAAGTACATGTATAGTGAGTAACATCATGTGCCCTTGTAATATATGGCAATGGGTGGTGTAGTGGGTGTGGCAGGTCTCTTACTAATGTCATGCATGAGTGTACACAGTCCCAAACACTGCTATACACACCAATGCACACACAAAAGTGTGCCAGTACTGTGGTTAAGAGCCCTGCCTCTCTAGTTGCTCATCCCATACTGTTACATAGCTGTTGCACACAGCACAGGGCTTATAAGTCTGCAGAGTTGATGTAAAAAGCAACCCTTGAACAGTGGAACGTAGGACGTGTGCTGGGAGTACAATGGCCTACAATTGTAATACATGGCCACCCAATGCATATACTCCTCACTCAAACACAACTGGTCTGGCACTTGCGCACACACACACACACACACACACACACACACACACACACACACACACACACACACACACACACACACACACACACACACACACACACACACACACACACACACACACACACACACAAACATTTGCCAGGACTGAGATTCATAGGATCATGTGTTCATAGGTGTGTACTAGGCTAGTGGGCATGGAGCCATGGCAAGCATAGCCCATGGGAGTAATCTGGCATCATGTGACCTGACATTTTTTTCCCAGTGCATCTATCAACTATTGCCACTTGAGTGATGGCCAGGGTGACAGTTAAATTCACCACCCACGCATCTAGATTTCTCTTGAAGAGGGCCAGTGAGGTGCTCTGACACATATGTGACATATATTGCATAGCATGTCCACTTGCTGGGTTATGTACCTGTCCCCCAGCATGTTCTGTTGATTGTGGTAATGAGGTTGAGGTATCCATGGCATATGGTGCATACATATCAGAGTTTCATTAAATATGGCATTCCTAACACAGCTAGCCAGACATGGCATTGACAGTCAGGCATGCATTTCCTGTAAGTAGCCAAGATGTGGCCAAGAATACTTGGATGTATTGCACTCTGTCCATATAGGACAGTTGTTTGAGGGCTAGGGTCCTATATGTGAGGTACACTGGCAGCCTCCACAGTTGTTGCAGGTGACTAGTGAGCTACATGGCAAATGGGCCATTGCACCTGTTGGTTGGCCTAATGAGAAGAGAGTAGAGGGAGACATTGACTGCTTCCTTACTGGATGACACACCCTTAGTTATGAGATGTACCACATAGAAGTTATTTCTGTCCACAATAGCAATTTAATGGCCATAAGAGAGGTCACTGTCAGCCTGTGTTCCCAGGCCTCTTATAAGGACTTATGTGCCCATTGGACTACCAGCAATGTGTTAATTCATGGTAACCATATTGATTCTACACGGGACTGCAACACATTTCTTTCCATTCAGCCTAAGGCCAGTGTTCTGACAACAGTCAGATGTCTCAGTGGGGTCGTTATGCAGGATGTCAATATGATATGGGGATGTACACGTAGCACTCACCTTGCAAATGTCTGTGAACATTGTCAGCCAGGGTCCCTTTGTGTTGTTCTGGATGTCAGAGGCATGCATGACAAACATGAGGGGACCCATGATCAGACCCTGTGGTAATTCACTTGTGACTGGTTGGCAGTCTGCCATGGAATCTGCTACCTTCACACTGTGGGTCCCATGCATGAGTCAGTTTGCAACCCACCTAGTGGCATAGGGGTTGATGCCTAGATGGGTGTGTTTATCTATGACTCCTGAGTGGGGAATGGTATCACAGGATTAGAAGACCCACCTATCTTGTTTTTGTGTCCATACTGTTATATAGTTATTTCACATGGCACACAGCTTATAGTGCTGTAGAGTGTCCACAGCTACCACTACAGTGGTTGACAACAGTGGGCCCTGTACAGTGGACATTTGGATGTGTACAGGGTGTGAAAAGTTTGCCAAACCTACCCCCCATTGTATATGGTACACAACAAAACACATTCACATACACATGTCATTATGGACACTAGAACTCCTACCTATCTATCTATGTTTACTATAGTGTTACCCAATTATCAGATGCACCACAGAGCATATACAATGTCACCTTGTCCAAAGGTACTTCTAAGATGAATGACATCAACAGGACTACTAAATTAGGGTGAGGGGAGGAGTAAATGGTGATACACAACTCAAAATGTTATAACCCACAGAGTATGGGATTCTCACACAAACAGTTGCCAGTACTGAGATTAGAACTTCTGCTTATCTAGTTATTTCTACTGCAGTGTTACTCAGTAATCAGATGTGCCATGGAGCTGAGACAATTTCATCTCCTGCAAAGGTACTTCTAAGGTGAATGACATCAACAGGACTACTAAATAAGGGTGATGGGAAGTGTAAAGGGTGGTACCCAACTCAAAATGGTATAAACCACACAATATATGATTCTCACACAAACAGTTGCCAGTACTGGGATTAGAGCCCCTGTCTATCTAGTTATTTCTACTACACTGTTACATAGTTATCAGATGCACCACAGAGCTTATGCAAGTTTACTTAGTCCAAAGCTACTTCTAATGTGAATGACTTCAACAGAACTATTAAATTAGGGTGAGGGGACGTCTAATGGGTGATACACAATTCAAAATGGTATAACCCACACAGTATATGATTCACACACACTTGCCAGTATTGAGATTAGAACCCCTGCCTATCTAGTTATTTGTACTATAGTGTTACACAGTTAATGCATGCACTATAGAGGTTACTGGACTAACAATTGGACAAAGGTGCCAATAATTGCACAGCTGAGGTAAAGTATTACAGGTGGCAGAAAGTCTGCCTTCAGTTTTCCCTTACATCTCGCTAGTTCTTTCTGTCTTGCACTTCAAATGGCATAATAACTTTGCACTTTGACAGGTTATTGTATCAATATTTGTAGCGCACCTGGGAGTCATCAGCAGTACTTGTACCTCACAGAATTAGCCCCAGTACTTTGTAGTTATCACCACCCCTCCTGGCATGACTGAAGTGCAGTTTTCTGTGCTTTCACCCATTAACCTGGTGTACTTGTCCATTCTGAGGCACTGTTGCAACCGCCTTATGTACACAGACAACCCTCTCCTCTAAACTCCAAACACTCAGATCTGTGAGAGTTACCCCTATATCACCAAATATGGAAATACGCACTCTCCAATGAAGACTGCACTAGCTGGTCAAGAGGATAATGTCAACACCTGCACCCCACCATGTGAAACACATAGCTTGCCACAACACCTACTATGACAGCCCAGGCATACACTGAAAAAACACACACACACCTTCACAGAGGAACTCAATGGACATTTACCCAAACAGCACAGACCATCAAGACAGACCCCCACTCAGACACCACAACACAGCACATGCTAAAGGACACATATGTCACCCTTACAGTGTGTCCCTTAACCTAAGCCCCTAAGGTTAACCACCTTGCACAATACAGCAATCATGGGTGACTCAATAGTGAGGCACACAGCTGTCACACTCACTAGGCTGATTATGGAGGAGGTAACAGCCAGCTGTCTATCACATGCCAGCATCCAACACATGATGCACCGAGTCAGGCCCTCCACAACTACAAGTGTCACTTTGTCATTATCCATGTGGGTGTGAATGAACTGGGACACACCTCCCTAGACAACATGAGAAGAGACATGGCTGAAATCTCAAATTATGTGGTCCAGGCAGGTGTGACAGTAGCCCAGAGCATTATACTACCATCACCTAGAATTATGCTGCAGTACTATCAACAAATGATTGACTGCAACATTAGCTTACATGTTGTGTGTCATTCTCAGGGAATCCAGTATCTCTCTGCTTGGGATAACACGATTGACAGACCTCAATGCCTTGCCAGAGATAGCCAGCATCTGTCACTCCTGTGTTACCAGGTACTGGCTAAGTGTCTTGCTACCCATATAGTGTCTTATTAGGCAGTGTTCAAAATCAAATTACCACCATAACAGCTAGACATGTATGCAATTTGAGGGTCATGCTGCTCAACCGTAGACATTTAACTGTCAAGATGCAGTCACTCAAAGCACTCCTCAAAGTGAAAGACATTGACATTTATGGTGTAATGAGGACCTGGTTAACAGCAGCAGACAGCAGACCTGCACTAACAGGCTATGATGCATTCCACAGCTGTCAGCCCTAAAACATAGATCACACCTCCACAGATGGGGGTGGCTCCATATTCATAATGGATATGCACACCTCCAGACTAGTATCCCAGTATAATGCATCTAAGATATTTCAGGTACAACTGACTTTGGGTAATAGTGCAATCCAGGTCATAGCCTTCTATGGGTCCCCATCTATGTCCCTATACTGTCAATCCACATTCCTCAACACCCTGGCATCTGTGAAGGTCCAACCCAACACTGACATAGTAGGAGACTTCAACTAACCCTCCATCAAATGGGGAAAGTAGTCAAGCACCAATACACTGGCCCAACACTTCCTGGAATTCATCAGTTCAAATGCCCTGGACTGGTTCATACTGACCCCCAGTAGAGGATGCAACAACCTTAATCTGTGTTGATTACTCACATATAGGACTGCTGCTTGACCACAGTTGTCATTCCCTACCTGGTCAGCTCCAAACACAATGTAATCAACATGGAACTTGACATCTCACCCACACCCCCCACAAAGGTAACCACCTTGAAAAACCTCTCCAAACCTGACTTTGGAGGCATAAAAACAGGTGTGGATGACTTCACTGCACCCATGCCAATGGAACATAGCTGCATGATTGTCAAATCATACAAATATGCACTGTACAAACACGTAAATGAAACCATGGTACTAGCCATAGCCAACAGAACCAAGAAACTGTCCTCCAAACACTGGAAGCCAATGTGATGCTCCCTTGCCATTCCTAAAGTGTACAACAGATGTAGGACACTGTTGCAGAAAAAGGTGGTGTCCCACGACTGGGGAACCCCCTTATTAGTGTCAACCACAACTTGATATCCCTCATGGAATCATCTACAGACAGCTATGAAGATAGAATTGCAGCAGACACTGACAACAATCACAACAGCCTTTGATAGTTATATCAACAACCTCCACAGCAATACTCATAAGTGCTGTGAGTTACTGCGCAATGCTAACTCCTATCCAGAGACAACAGATATTGGCAATAGTCTTGCCAACAGTCTTGCCAACACATTCAGTGTCAACTTTACCCCTCTCTCCTCCCAAGGGAACAATCATAATGGCAGATGGATGCCAGGCACCCAGCATACCTGCAGGCCAGGTTAGACCTGCATTGTCCACAGGCAAGAATACAGCTTCCATGTGACCTGAACATATCTGTGGCTGTGTTCTACATGATGCACAAAGAGACTTGGCACCACATCTGTGTGCCCTGTTCAGTCACAGCCTCACCTCAGGCTTTGTCCCTCCAAAATGGCACACTGCTACAGTCATCCCTTTCCATAAAGGAGTGCCATCTACAGACCCTGGGGATTATTGGCCCATTACCCTGATGAGTCTACTATGCACAGGTATGGACCACATAATCAGGGACCTGATTGACTGAGACATAGGTGATCTCCTAACTCTGGACCCCACACAGTTTGGCTTTGTGAATGGCAGATCATGCCTGCTCAACCTGGTTGACTTCTTTGAGTGAGTCACCTGGGCTGTGTGTGACAGTAAGACACTGCATACAGCCTACCTTGATCTGGCCAAGGCTTTTGATACCATTCCTCAGTCAGGAATTACTGATAAACCCACCAAACTAGGCATCAACCCCAATATCAGTTGTTGGGTTGCAAAATGGTTCACAGAACACACAATGTGACAGTGGCAAAATCCAAGTCAGACTGGCAAGCCATCACAAGTGGAGTCCCACAGGGATCAGTACTGGGTAGTATCCCGTCCAGCATCTACTTCTCAGGAGTCCAGCCTAACACAGAGGGACTCTGGCTGACAAAGTTCACAGAGGACTGCAAGCTGGGAGCTATCATTAACTCCACAAGTGATGCAGACATCCTACAGAAAGACCTCACTGAGCCCAATGAGTGGTGTGGAAACCATGACCAAAGCTTAACACCACAAAATGCATCATCATCACCTTTGGTTAAACACTCAGTTCCCAGTAAGTACCACATTGATGGGAGCCCAATGAACACTGTAGGCATTATAAGAGATCTGGGGACACAGGTTGACAGCAACTACTCCTTCAACCACCACATTGCCACTGTGGTCAGGAAGTCCTTCAATGTGGCACATTGAATTACCAAGGGTTTTGCATCCAGGAAGACAGAGGTAATAATCTCTGTCTACTGTTCCCTCATTAAACCACTCATCAAGTATTCTGGCCCATTTGGCATGTACTTCAGTAGACACCTGCAACAGCTGGAGTGGTCACAGAAGCACCTCACAAAGAGGTCCCTAGGTATTAAACACACGTCCTACACAGACAGAATACTCCAGCTATTCTCTGTATCATATCACCTAGTTAGAGGCCATCTGTCCTTGACTTACAAAGCCATGTCTGACCCAGCTGTTTTAGAAATGCTACAAATAAAGACATCCAAATCCCTCCACACCACACACTGCTGAGACTTCTACCTCCTTATCACAATCACCACAACATGCTGGTGGGGCAGGTCCCTCACCAAGAAACTATACATGCCCTGGAATACAATTCCCATACATGTCATACAAAGCACCTAGCTGACCCTGTTTCAGTGAAATCTTGATGAGTGGATGGGTAATAGACAGTTCACCCCAAGAATCACTGCAGTGACTCTACTTGATACAGGCACTGGGAAGTAACATCAGGTGCCACAACAGCAGGGCCCTTCTATGGGCTAGGCTTGTAAAGGCTCCTGGGCCAGTAGCCTAATACACACGTATGAACCTATAAGGGGAATGACATCAGCAGGACTGACAAAGTAGGGCAGTGGGGGTTAAACATATCAAACTACATTGTCATTCAAACAAGCACACGTCCACACACACTTGCCAGACATGAGAATAGAAACCCTACTTAACTAGTTATTTGTACCATAGTGTTACATAGTTATCGCACACACCACAGAGCTTATGGGGCTGAAGCCTGATGGAAGGGACTTCTAAGGTGAGTGATATCTGCAGGACTGCTAAAGTGGAAAAGGGGAAGTATACTGGGTTTGAATGGACCCAAAAGCTTTAACATGTAAACACAAACACCCAGGTTGACATTTGCGAGGGCTGAGATTAGAACTCCTACCTAACTACTTATTTGTACTATAGTGTTATGCAGTTATCGCATGTACCACAAAACTTATGGGGCTGAAGCCTAATGAAAGGGACTTCTAAGGTGACTGATATCTGCAGGACTGCTAAAGCAGGGAAAGGAAAAGTGTACTGGGTTTGAATGGACCCAAAAGCTTTAACTTGTAAATACACACACACACACACACACACACACACACACACACACACACACACACACACATATACATAGTTTGACATTTTCCAGAACTGAGATTAGAATTGAATTTCTACCTATTTATTTTTACTATAGTGTTAGACGGGTATCGCATGTGCCACAGAGCTTAAAAGACTAGGACCTGACAAAAGGTACTTCTATGGTGACAGACATCTTCAGGACAGCTAAAGTAGGGCAATGGGAAAGTGCACTGGGTGGGGAAGGCCTCTTCATTCCTAGATCCTACTGAGGCAATAGGAAGTGCACTGGGTGGTGAAGACCTGTTCATTCCTAGATGCACTGGGTGGGGAAGGCCTGTTCATTCCTAGATCCTCCTGACATTTCTCTAAGTCCATGAGCATGCCTATCGTGATGTTCTATAGTACATGTGAGTATCCATTCCAGGGATTGTTGCAGTCCGGTCCAGTTTATTTTCTGCTACAGCCATACCTCTCAACCTGTTGGTGCAGGATATCTGGTGATAGCCTATCAAAATGGGAGGACAATGTGCCATACAGTGATTGTTACTATTTCCCCCAGTAATGTATGGATTTCTAGGGTTACAGGGCTTGTTTTAGCAGACATCTGACATATATGCTGTTTGACACTGTCATATATTGTTTCAGTACCTCGTGACATACCTCCTCAGATCATCACAGTGATTTACCAGAGGAATACAAGATGGATGATGCACACACCAAAATTATGGGCCAAATGCTATGCATTCTTGAATAATCCAGCCTGTTGAGAGGTGTCCCTACAAGCAATTGACTGCTGGAGCTGTAGAAACAGTCCAGCACCTTGGTGATATGTTACAATGGTGGAATCTCTGTGCATTTATGTCCTGGCCTGGTCTGATTTCCAGTCCACAGTTGGGTAATATAAGTCAGACAAGATCAGGGTGACAGGCAGACTTTGGATAGATTTGTAGGGGATAAGATATAGGGGGGTGTCCTAGGGCAGATATGTTTGCATATAGCTACCAGTGCTTTGCATAGGGGTCTGCTCAAAGGTTGACTGCACTTGGAGGGTCTTGTGTGTGTCAGACTGTTTGACCAGCCTGGAGGTGTATGTTTGTCTGACATATATGTATGGCCAACCTCATTTTGCTTGGCTGGCCACATTTTGGGGTCAGGATGTTGCATAGGATGAGTGATTAGGGAAGGGTGTGTTACTCCCCATGGGTTTGGGCCAGAGTTTTGTTGGTGCAGACATGTCACCATCTTCCAGGGTTAGGACTGCCTGCAATGAGTGCATTCCCATGTTTAGACTCCTAGCCCTGCCTGTCAGCTGTACAGAGTATCACATAATGTCTACATTCATGACTCGTATAACTTGGTTATGCAAATGAGTGTGGTTTTCAAGGAAAAGTGTTTTGCAAGTTGCTCAGGGTTGAAGTCAGATATTACTAACATTTGACATTGCAGTTTCTCACTTCATACCCATCAGACATTCCATGCTACTACAATCATTCCATCAAGTTTATTACATTATTAGAGCAGTATTTCAAAGGTGTCTTTCTCTTTGGACCTTTTTCACCCCATTAGTCATGGATTTGGCCAGATTTCTGGCTCTCTGACATTTGCAGGTTTTCTCCTAGCAGTTGGCAGCATGGCCTTTCTTTGCCTTTTTTAGACTATGTTATGTTGATGTTATGGACCCCATGACACTCCCTAACAGGGCACTGTGGGTGTGACATGGGCATTTACCACAGGCCTGTAGGCCAGGTGTGACAGATGCAGGCCATCTGTAGCAAGGCAGTGCATTCTGATGATCATATGTTTCCAGGCTGCCAGCAGTGGACAACCCTGGGATGGCACCAATAAGTTGACTGCTTTCTGTTTGTGTTGAGCCATCACTCTAGTTGATAGCTGAATGCTGCTTACAGCTAGGGGCATGTTACTGCATTTCTATGGGACTATGTGGGGGGGTGACACCTCTGTACACAATACACATTGAAGAGACTGTGCTGATATTTGCTTTAACATTTTGGTCCCATTTAGCATAGTGGTCTGCTCTATCTTTCAGACTACAGGCATAACAGTATTGACCACACCTCAGGTTGTTCTGGAATAGACATTTGTAGTTTCAGACTTCTTACCTTTCCAAGCCATACTGCCAGTGCTAGACCTGCTGTGATATCACTGTGTAAAAGTCTGTAGGTGGGGATGTCATGGCTGTCGCCATGTGGGGGCCTTTGCCAGGAATTTTTGTATGGTTTTCTATAGCTGATCTGCTGGGTGAGGCTGGGGGTGGGTATGGGACCCACACTTTGACATCCATGCATGTGACCTATGACCCCCCCCCCCCAGTTATTTGGCTCACCACATATATTGCAGTGGTATTTGTCAAGTAGGGTGGTACTGCATGGTGTGGATAGGCCAGTACTGGGACTACAGTTTCTGTTGTCCCACAGAGCTGTCAGTTGTCTGCTGCTATCCCAGTAAGACACCCCATTCCCTTGCATGCTTGAATCAATACCATAGATATGCTATCAGAACTTTCCACTCCATTCATTAATTTTGTGAAGGATACTGACTTACTTTGTGCCTGAGGCTGTTTTGAGGATGGTAAGTGAGGGCTGACTATGCCGGATGTACACAGGACACTGCCTATACATAGTAGGGTATAGGTGGTGTGCTGTTTGGCAAACAATGTACTGTGTGTGCAAGTCAGAGAGAGAGAGATCAGTCTCTTGGGTCCTACAGTGTCAGTGTATGTGGTATGCATTGCCTCTTTGCCAAGGACAGGGCATACTGGGCATGCCTCTATCTGCCTACAGGGGCAGGCTCAGGATGTTCCTCTTTCAAGTCCCTTTGTGCCTGTAGAGACCTTGGCAATGGTGGGGGGCTGTGTGGCCCTTCCCTGTTTTGTTCCTGCTGCAGCTGTTTCAACAGGATCATATTGTGTAGCATGGCACATACTATGAACATGTGTGCACATATGGCTGAAGAGTTCTGCAAGGCTCCTCCAGATATGTCAAGTCAGTGGAACCATGACTTGAGTATCCCAAACACATACTCTATAATGATCCTGGTTTGTGCGTGTGCCTCATTATGACATTCTTGTGTGGGTGCGTGTGTGTGTATTTCTGATGGGTGTCATTACCCACGGCTCCAGTGTGTAGCCAGCATCCCCCACCAGATGGTCATATGGGATGTCCCCACTTGCAAACGCCCAGTACAGCTGTGACGAATGCCAGATGTGGGAGCCGTGATAGCTTCCAGGGCTGCCAGCACACACATTCATGATATTGCCCTGGGCATTGCACATGACCTGGCATTTGATAGCATGGTACCCCTTGTGGTTTAGTTAGACCCTACTGTGGTCACTTGGTGGTGCTTTGATGTGGATGTGCATGCAGTCTATGGCACCAAGTACTTCCGGGTATTTTGTTACATGGTGGAAAAGACACATATTGCTGATATTCTACTCACGGGTGCTGGGGAAGTAAATGTGCTCAGCGGCATGTAGTCACATGGCATCCATTAACTGGTGGAGTATCCTGGACGCAGATGCCTGTGAGATCCCCATGGTATCCCCAGTTGGTCTTTGGAAAGTACCTGTAGCTAGTATTCCTAAGGCTAATCATACCTTGGTATCCACTGCGATGGGTTGCCCTCTGTTGGTTCTGTCTGAGTTGAGGCTGACACAGCTCAACAAGTTGATGAAGTATGTCCCTGTCCACTCTGTAGTGCTCTACTATCTCCAGATCATGTAGCCCCTGGTAGGTTACCCTGGATCTGAACACTCTTCTCCTCCTCCTCGGTCTGAGTTGGTTGTCAGTGTTATCCTCTTCACCACCTTCAGTCTCTAGCACATACTGATAAATCAAAGCAACAGCAGCCCCTAACATGTTTTGTTAGTTTTGTCAGTTTAAAATTCCCCCAAATGTGTACACTAGTGGTGTAGAGTTTGTGGGAAAAAATAGACTGACAGGTGTTTGCATAGTTTTTAGTAGTGTGCTCGGCTGCTGCCTGTGTAATTGGCTGATTCTGATACTTTCCACCTGCCAGCTGTGGTAGATCTCCTTGGTTGCCTTCCTTCTGCTGTTTCCCCTTCCCATTTCCTCCCCATTTAAGCCCTGATGCATGCTGCACATTCCCAGTGCTCAAATGTAAACAGTTCTGCTATCCCCTATGTTGTTTTTTTTTTTTTTTTTTGGTTTTGTTTTGTTTTCAGCCTGGTGCACACCATGCACACCTGTTTAGTTAAAGTAAACAGTTTTAAACAGAACTGGCCCTCCCTGGATGTGAACATGCTCTGCATTTCATGGAATAAGAAAATATAGCCTCAGACACACTCCCTTCCTTAGCTGTGCTTAGCTAAGGGCAAACATGGGCCAGTGAGCTCCAATGTGCTTACAGCAACCATGACACACTCCCCTTTTCATGTTAGCTGCTCCTCCTATCTACACGATGGTGTTAGAGCACCTACACGGTTAGGTGCAGTCTGACACTTAAAAGAAATTTGTGATTCAGTATAAATCCAAACATTTGCATACACCACTGCCTTACTCCAGAGTTACTACACTTACACTAAGATGTTCCCCTTACCAACCACTATTCCCTGGTATTGTTTTCATTCTGTATGCCATTGACTATAATGGAAAAATGCAGATTTATCTGAAAATTGATTTTTCCCACTTTTTTTTATTTATTTTCGGCACGATCCCATTTGCGCGCCACTGCCTTATGCTTAAATGGCCGAGATTGGCCAAAACAAAAAGGTTTATTTTAGAAAATTAAAACTATTTTTCATGCCAATAGCCATATATTTGGCCATTGGCATGCCTAATAAATGGAATACATGCTTTATTTGAGGCTGTCATGCCTCCATTTTCTTATTTGCAGAAATGTATTCAGCTAGTAACTGAATAAATTTCTGCAGGTTACACTATTCCTGCACGAACACCTGCCTGCTTACTGAATCACTAATTCACCTCATTTGCATGTTTTTCACCAGCAAATGAGGTAATTAGCATAACTCAGTGGTGTTCGTGCAGGAATAGTGCAGGAGCACTCGTGCATGTCCCGGGAGCTCTATACTGAATCGCTTGGCGGACATATTGCATGCAGCAGCTCCTGCACTATTCCTGCACATCATTCAGGGCTTAATGAATCCCGGGGTTAATCTTTGCAACAATCTACTACTGTTGTACTGTAATCTTGATATATTGTACTATGGTGGAGAGTATAAATGTAACAGAAAATGCAGACTTATACCAATCATAGCAGAAGCTTCAATACTTATTCCTAATACATATCATTCTTTAAGTGATATTAGAGATACCTTATAAGGATAAGCTAATGATTTGCAGATCTAATAACCTGCTTTTCTGAAATTGTGTTAATAACAAATGACAAAGCAATAGTGGCAATATAGTCATGCACCCTATATATACATTATATCTATATCTATATCTATATATATATATGAGAGAGAGAGATGCAGTGATTCATATGTATGTATATATGGGACAATTCCAATTTCATTTCTGTAACTTCCTCGTTCTTTGTTTTATTTTATTAATGGATTGTTCAGAAAGAAAAATATACTGTTCATACATACATGACTATTTCTTCATTTCCATTTCTGTAAGTTCCTCTTTTTCCCTTTCATTTTTATTAAGTGATTGTTTAGAAAGAAAAAAAATATATAGTTCTTCACTATATTGGATTTGGGTAATATAGAAAGTTAACATAAACTTCAAATATATGCATTTTTCAAACAAACTAAAATAGTCCAATTAGGAAAACTACTTTAGAATTAAGGTAAAACTGACTACATAAGAAAGGTTGCAAAATGAATTGCTATTTGTTTACTGCTGTAGCTGAGTCATTGAATTGCCATGTGAATTAAGTAACATTCAATTATCTGTTTCTAAGAATGAAACAACCCACAACTGTGCTACAATTATCTCATGGGACAAATGCAGAGAATATCAGGTATTTAATCAAAATCAATGTGACACATTTAAAGTGAATTAGCAGTTTTGTTTGGCTGATGTACCCAGAGATATACTATATGCAGATCGCCTTGCTAATGCCAAATAGGCAGCAATACACTCTATGCAGAATGCTGAAGAATAAGGCATGATTTTCAAATGCTTTTACAAAGCAACATAGGGATATGGGGCAGGGGTGGGGCGTTCATATTTGTGAATACAGATATAAATCGCTTTTATGAATTTTGCTCTACTGCTGCAGCTGGTTACTGTGTAATATTGTGATTTCATTCTCTGATTACTTGCTTAATCTGAAGATCCATAACTAGGGTGGACTGAATTGGATAGCTGCCCCAGGCACCAGCAGTTAGGAGGTCTGATTATCATTTCTTATTCGGATGCAGGTGGAGTACTTACACCCAATTAAGAAGCTGTAGGTGATATCATGGCTTCCTAGATGAATGTAGCAAAAACTTATACAAGCTTCATCCTATAGTTAGTAAAACACTTACACTTGTTGTATTTAATAGCTATCGCTAGGAGCCTGCATATTCACTAACTGTGAAATTTACTAACTGTGACACTGACAGGATGATCCTCAACATGGAGGAAGATCTTTGGAACTTTTATTTTTTTTTTTACCCTCAATTAATTTTTGGTTTGAGGCAGGAACTACCCAAGGTGCCTGATGTCCTAGCTGTGGCTCTGCCCTAGCTATGGTTCTGCTAATCTTATTCACAGGCTCAGGATGGCCAGGTCATATCCAGAACTTAAATTACAAGCTTATCACAATGCACTCATGCTTGCATAAATGTGCGCATGTGCACAAACACACACACACACACACACACACACATGCACACACACGTACACACATGCACACACACGCACACACACACACACACACACACACACACACACACACACAGAAAAAGTCACAACACACATATATAATGTACAAGGAGTTCCGAGGATCAGCAATTCAGCACATGCTGAAAACTTATGTAGACTTGGGGAAGCCATACAGACTTCTCATGACAACCACTCCATTTCACGCTCAAACTGAAGAACCAAGCTCCCTAAGGCAACAGCATAAATCATTGTACCATGCCACTTTTTAATCATATCTCTTCCTCTGTGTTACAGACACTTTTTTATTATTTGTTGTCCAGGAAAGTCTGACTAGGACAGATCCTATTTTCAGAGGAGGCCCATTGATAAATCCTCCAGACATATGTCTTTGGAACATGGGAGGAAACCAGAGTATCCAGAGGAAACACACATGAATACAGGGAGGACATGCAGACGGCACCCTAGCCAAGAATCGAACCAGAGAACCGCTTGCTGTGAGGTGACAATGTTAAACATTGCACCACTGCGCTGACATACTCTCAGTCTCATTGTTTAAACTAGTTAAGTATAGGGTATCTTGTCATTTTGGCCATTCTGAGTCCACTCATAATAAAACAATCCAGGAGATGGCACAAAATAACATTACAGCTATATTTCCCTTCCTACTAAGTCAGACCAGCTATTTGTGTGATATATATATATATATACATATATATATATATATATATATATATGTATATATATATATATATATATATATATATATATATATATATATATATATATATATATAAAATGCTTCATTAATCCACCCCCTTTAGAAAAAATATACTGCATTTCTTGCCATCACCCCTTCTTTCTTCAGGTAATATAGAAGACATCCCTGATCAGTCCAAAAAGCATCCATAGTAAAAAACTCCAGATTTTCATGCATTACTATTTGTTAATTCTTATTTATTACTGGAAGCAGTATCATTGCTGAAGCCTCATATTCATAATGAGAAATTCAGTATACCAGAATGTTAATTTTCTAATACAAACTTTATTGTAAAAATATCAAACAATAAATCAAATTCAGATTCCAAGTAAACAGAGCATGAACTCATCAACAGTAAAGTCCAAACTAATATCAGATATACTGAATCTACTGTTCTATTACTTAATCAGTCCTTAATGAAATATTATAAACATATATCAAAACACCTAAAAGGGAAACACTATAACCTAACTAGCAAGATAAGATAAAAATAATTATCAACTAAGCAGGACAATTGAAAAGAACAAGCTGATGTACTTGCTCCATCATGCATGTTAAAATGCTAAATTTTTACAAAAAATAAAGGCCGACAAAATGGCAATGTAAATTCAAAATTCAATTAATTTCAACCCCCATGCCATTCAACTATCACCTATCAAAGGAACAGAAACAGTGTTAATATTTACATATTTATTTATTTATTTACATTTGTTTACCGGGTATTGTCTGGCTAGGCCAGGAGCCTGTTTTCAGTGGAGACCCAGTGAGAAATGCTCTAACAAGTTATTGTCAGAAAAACAGCAGTGAAAAAATATAGAGTATCACATAGATTCATAGGTGTGTACTAGGCTAATGGCCCTGGAGCCTTTACAAGCCTAGCCCATAGGATTACCCTAGCATTGTGCCACCTGACCTTAGTTTCCAGTGCCTCTGTCGAGTAGAGCCACTGGAATGATCCCCGGGGTGAATTTTCTATTTTCCATTCACTCATAAAGATTTCACTTGAACAGGGCCAGTTAGGTGCTCTGTCTGACATGTGTGGGAAGTCTATTCCATAGCATGCCCAGTCTCTGGGTTATGAATCTGTCCCTCCAGCATGTTCTGTTGAGTGCGGTAATGAAGTTGAGGTCTCTGCAGCATGTAGTGCAGACGGATTGGGTTTCTTTAGATGTACCATTTCTAACAGAGCTGGGTCAGATATGGCTTTGTAAGTCAAGCAGAGATTGCCTCTAAGTAGGCAATATGAAACAGAATAGTTGGAGTTTTTTGAGTCTGTCAATATAAGACAAGTAAAAATATTGCCACCAAGTCCAGAGCAAATCCAGATAATCACACAAATAAAAGTCAAACAGTAAAAAAGTATGAGAGTATCAGGAACATACGGTAGGCAGGAAAAACTGATCTAAATCTTTAATGCAATACACAGGAATAAGCGCTTTCATGGTAAATCCAACATCCGCTTCTTCAGATAACAGATAAAACAGACTCAGCAGTTTAAATACATTGTTACACCAATCAAAAACTAAACAACATTAAACACTCCATTAAAAACTCCACCCACTATGCTAATACCATTTTGATAGCCTATTGCATCATATAATACCTATTCTATCATAAAACAACTACATAAACATACAAATAAATCTGAAAAATGCAAAAAAACCTATGTTAATGTACACTAATCACTTAAAAAGCCTACGGGATTTCAATGCAGGTCTCAAAGGAACTTGTCCATTTAGGCCCTTCCCTTTATGGGCTTGCATCCTAAGTATCCATTGCAGTTCTAAATTCTCAGTATAAGTTCTGATGTCACCCACCCTCATAGAGTCAAATACTCTATCAATGATTCTAAACTTAAAAGTTAAGTTTTTAAGTTAAACTTAAAACTTAATTAGCAGAGTGGGTGGAGTTTTTAATGGAGTTTTTAATGATGTTTAGTTTTTGATTGGTGTAACAATGTATTTAAACTGCTGAGTCTGTTTTATCTGTTTTCTGATGAAGCGGATGTTGGATTTACCATGAAAGCGCTTATTCCTCTGTATTGCATTAAAGATTTAGATCAGTTTTTCCTGCCTACCGTGTGTTCCTGATACTTTCATACTTTTTTACATATAGGGCAAGTGTTTAAGGTTTAGGATCCTCTTTGTGATGTACTTTTGCGGCCACTCCAGTTGTTGCAGGTGTCTAGTGAGGTACATGCTAAATGGGGCATTGTACTCAATGACTGGCCTAATGATGGAAGAGTAGAAGGAGACAATGACCTCTTTCTTCCTGTATGCAAAACCCTTAGTAATGAGATGTGCCACATAGAAGGACTTTCTTACTACAGTGGCAGTGTGGTGGTCAAAAGACTGGTTTCTGTCAACCTGTGTTCCCAGATGTCTTATAATGCTTTCTGTGTTCAGTGGACTACCATCGATGTGGTAGTTCATTGGAACTGGGTTTTTCCCATAGGGGATGACGATATATTTTTTGGCATTGAGCTTAAAGCCATGGTTCTGACACCAGTTGTCGGTCTCAGTGAGACCTTTTTGTTGGATGTCAACATCACTTGGGGAGTTAATAATGGTTCCCAATTTGCAATTGTCTGCGAACATTGTTAGCCAGAGTCCCTTCATGTTGGCTTGGACTTTTGAGAAGTAGACACCAAACAGGAGAGGACCCAGGACCTTTCCCTGTGGTACTCCACTCGTGACAGGTCAGCAGTCTGATTTGGAGTCAGCTACTTTCACACTGTGGGTTCTATCTGTGAGCCAGCTCGCAATCCACCTAGTGATATATTGAGTTTTTCTATGATTCCTTAGTGGGGAATGGTATCAAAGACCTTGACCAGATGAAGGTAGGCTATATGAACCACCTTGCCTTCATCCACAACTCTGGTGACTGACTCAAAGAAGTCAACTAAGTTGAGCAGGCATGATCTACCCTTCACAAAACCTGACTGTGTGGGATCCAGAGTTAGGAGATTCCCTATATCCTTGTTTATTGGTTCCATGATGATGCATTCCATAGCTTTGCATATCAGACTTGTCAGGCTAAAGGGGTGATAGTTCCCATGGTTTGTAGTCGCTCTTCCTTTGTGTAGAGGAATAACTATAGCAGTGCACCATTCAGTAGGGACAAAGCCTGAGGTGAGGCTGTGATTGAACAGAGCACACAGGTGAGGTGCCAGTTCACTCTGTAGTTCATGTAGAACATAGCCAGGAATATTGTCACATCCCATAGAAGCTGTATTCTTGGCCTTGGACAGTGCTGATTTAACCTGTGCAGCAGAAATACTGGGTGCCTAGCACACTACTGGTATTTTGATTGGTCCTTTGGGGGGGGGGACAAAGTTGGCACTGAATCTATCGACCAGTATATTGGCAATATCTGTTGGCTCAGTATAGGAGATACCATTGTGCAGTAGCTCAGAGCAAATCTGGGTATTGCTGTGGAGATTCTTTACGTAACTATAGAAGGCCTTGTTGTTGTCTTTACTATCTGCTACAATTCTGTTTTCATAGCTAGCTTTAGAGGATTTGATGAGGGATCTCAACATTTTTTGAGGCTGATAAGGGAGTTTTTCCAGTTTTGGGACTTCACCTTATTCTGCATCAGTTTCCTCCTTCTGTTGTAGAGTTTGTTTATGGCAAGGGGAACACCAGATTGGCTTCCTTTTTTTGGAGGAGAGTGTCTTGGCTCTGTTGGGTATGACAAGATGTGTGCATTTGTGTACGTGTTCGTACAGTGCATTGGTGTATGATTTGGTGGTTATGCAACTATTCTCTGTTTGCATGGGTGCTGTGAAGTTAGCCACCTCTGTTTTTAGGAGCCGAAAGTTAGCTTTGGAGAAGTTTTTCATGATGGTTACCTTTGCGGTGGGGGAGGGGGGGAGTGATGTGGATTTCCACGGTGATTAGTTTGTGGTCGGATCTAACCAGGGAGGAGTTGACTATTGCTGTAGAGCAATGGTCGCCCATGTTAGTAATGTCCAGGTCAAGGATGTTGCTACCTTTAGTGGGGGTAAGAACGAGCTTGTCCAGGGCATTAGAGTTAATGAATTCCAGGAAACATTGGGCAAGTTTATTGGTACATGAGTAGTTTTCCCAGTTAATGGATGGGTAGTTGAAGTCACCCAGTATGAGAGTGTTAGGTTTGACCCTAATATTCTCCAGGGTGCTTAGGAACATGGAGTGTTTGTCTTGGGACATGGTTGGGAACCTATAACAGTCCACGACCTGAATTGCTGTCTTACCCAATGTTAGCTGCACCTGAAGTATCTCTGATGCGTTATGTTGGGCTACCAGTCTGGAGGTGTGTGCATACTTTATAAATGTGGAAACACCACTGCCTTTTGAGCTTCAGTCCAAATTCTGGGGCCAAAAGGTGTGGAATGAGTTATAGCCTGGTAGTGCAGGGGTGCTTTCTGCTGCCTTGAATCAGGTCTCTGTTACAGCACAAATGTCAATGTTTTCCATTTTAAGGAGTGCTTCGAGCAAGTGTATTTTGATATTTAGACTTCTAGCATTGAGCAGCATGACCCACAGATTGCATTTGTTTGTAGCTGTTATGGTGGTAATTTGGTCTTTGGAACACTGCCTAAAAAAAGGCACTATAGGGGTGGCAAGAGAGGGAAGCCCAGGGGTGACAAATGCAGGCCATCTCTGGCAAAGTGTCGAGGTCTGTCAGTCATGTCATCCCAAACAGATAGATACTGGATCCCCTTAGAAAGATATCAGAAACTTAGCCAATTGTTAAAATCAATCAGTTTCTGCTTGTACTGTGGTATCATTCTGGGTGATGGTAGGATGATGCTTAGGGCTAGGATCGTACCCACCTGGGCTACATAATCCAAGAGCTCCTCCATGTCTCTTTTCATGTAGTCCAGGGAGGTATGTCTCAGGTCATTCACACTCACATGTACAATGACAGAGCCATATTTGTACCTGTTGTTGAGGGACGTGAGTGTGTGCATAATGTGGCAGATCCTGGCACCTGACAGGCAGCTGACGGTTACTTTCTCCTTATTCATCCTAGTGAGTGGGACATCAGTGTACCTCACTATCGAGTCACCTATGACTAGTGTGCTCAGCATGTTGTTTTGTCTTAGGGGCTTTGGTTGAGTGGCACACTGTTTAGGAGATTTATGTGTCTCATGATTAGTGTGTTGTGGTGGTCGAGTGCATTTCTGCCTTGCAGGTCTCTGCTGTTTGGGTAAATTTTTATTGAGAACCTCTGCGAAGGTGGGTGTCTGGTTTCTGTTTTTACATGAAGGCAGTGCTGGTGTGTGTTCTGGAGTGCTATGTGTTCCATGTGGTGTGGTGCAGATGTTGACCTTCTCCTCTTGACCAGCTGTTCTGGTCTTGGCTGGAGAGTGCATGGCTTCCAGTTTGGATATATAAGTGCATCTATGCAAGTCTGAGTGTTGGGAGGTAAGAGGAGAGGGTTGTCGGTGTACATGAGGCAGTTGCTACATTGCTCTAGGATGCCGAAGTTCACCAGGTTAATAAGAGAAAGCACAGGGAACTGACCTTTAGACCTGCCTGGAGGAGTGGACATTAATAATAAGTACTGGAGCTGTTTTCTTGTAGAACGTTTAGTTCTTGTAGCACTTTTGTGTGCTACAATAATTGCGACAAGAAGTCTGGTATGGTAAAGTGCTAGACTAATAAGTTAGTAAAAGTGCAGGAGTGGAGAGAACTAGCAGATCTAAGGAAAAAATTGAAAAACAGACTTTGGCACCTCTCATAAGCTTACAAACAGTCCTGGATACAGCAAATTTGTATCTGGACTAGACTAGTTACAGGAAAGGCGGGAAAATCGCAAACGTGAGCTTTTAGACCTGAAAGTTGAAGGAGATGGAAAAAACTGCCCTAACAGCCTATAAAATACAATTTCTGGGGCAGAAACTGCTCCTCTTGTGGTAGATAGGCTACCTAGTGCTCACCACTCCCACTAACAAGCTAGAAGGCTTCCCTCCAACACAGCAAGGCTTGTGGGGCTCAGAAGCTTACAAACAATCCTGAATATAACAAATATGTATCTGGACTAGACTAGTTATAGGAAAGGTGGGAAACAAGCACAAATGTGGGCTTTTATACCAGAGAGTTGAAGGAGATGGAAAAATGTGCTCAAACGGCCAATAAACTACAATTTCTAGGCCAGAAACCACTCCTCTTGTGGTAGATAGGCTACCTAGTACTTACCACTCCCACTGATAAGCTAGAAGGCTCTCCTCAAAACAGAAAGGCTTGGAGGGCTCAGAAGCTTATAAACAGTTCTGGATACAGCAAAACTGTATCTGGACTAGACTAGCTACAGGAAAGGTGGGAAGCAAGTGCAAACACAGGCTTTTAAACCAGAAAGTTGAGAGAGATGGAAAAACTGCCCGAATGGCCAACAAACAATTTCTGGGCCAGAAACCACTCTTGTGGTAGATAGGCTACCTAGTGCTTACCATTCCCACTGATAAGCTAGAAGGCTTCCCTATAACACAGAAAGGCTTGGGGGGGGGGCTCAGAAGCTTACAAATAGTCCTGGATACAGCAAATCTGTATCTGGACTAGACTAGTTACAGGAAAGGCGGGAAACAAGCTTAGAATTATTATTATTTTTTTTTTGTAACAGAAAGCAGTTAAAACAGCACTAAAAACAATTCAAGTGCAGTTCAAGCTAGCCCACTTGAGTGTGTAGCAATATTAAAGCAATTTATTCAAAGTGTATTCTGAACTGAATTCAATTATTGTTTAATTCAACTCTGAACAGTTAAAAAGTGCCAGAAAATATACTTATCAGCTGAAAAGCACACTCAGTCAGAACACAAAGTAAAGTGGAAAGGGAGAAAGAAGAAACAGAAGATAATTCAATGTTAAGGACATAAGTGCGTTGGCCTACTCAAATGTTCTCTCTGTATTAGGTAGAATGAGCTAATGACACTAGACTGGGACAGAGCTGGGATACAGCTGAGCAGATGGTACTGGTAGGAGTGTCATAAATCAAAATATGATCTCACTGTACTTGTTAGTGTGAGGAAATGAGATGGACCCAGGAGGAGTGCTTAAACACAAATTTACAGGAGGGGCAGGCAATTCCAAAGCCACCAAGATTAATACCACAACAAGAACAGGGAGATGGGATGGGAAACTAACTGCAAAGAGACAGATAGATCACAATATTTAGTGAAGCAAATAAATAAACAGAAAAATAAAATGCAGTACTATCTTTAACACAATATTCAGGGAAACAAACAGAAAAATAAAATGCAGTGCTATCTTTTAACACTGCAAGTTTGTACTTAGTTTGTAATACAGTTTACAGAAACACAGCAGTGAAAAAAATATAGAGTATCACATACAATGTAGAAAATACAGAAATATTTGATTAAAAAGTTACAAGGAGGCTAGTTCACAATATACATCTGAGTATACAAATCATGATAACAAGAATAAACAAATAATAACTCGCTGTCTTCTAGGGGAGCATACATTGGTATGCATACAAAGTTGATTTAGTTAGGGTAAGAGACAATATGTCAGTGTAATTAACCTGGAACTGTGCAGGAGCATAGCCGGTGATTAGTAAGGTGTTCTTTTAGGAGTAGTTTAAATTTGTGACTGTCTGAATTTTGTAGGATGTGTTGGGGTAGTAAGTTCCAGGTCTTGGCTATTTTATTAGAGTAGAGAGAGTTTCCATATTAGTTATGGGATTTGGTTACCTTTAGAATTAATTTGTCAGATGATCTAAGGTACCTAAGGTTTATATTAGGTTGAACTAGTTCAATGAGAGCAGGGCAGTTGCTGGGTTCATGGATGATACTGTTGGTAATGTTTAGCTGCTTGAGAGAAAACAGGTTTGATAGTTCATTCCAGTTAAGTTGCTGAAGTGCGGAACAGTGATGAGATTTATGGGGTTGGTTTATGGCAAACTTGGCTATTTTGTTATAGCAGGTCTCTAGGTTATTCAAATCATACTTGTGCAGGCTGGTAAATATTTGGGAGCAATAAAGGAGGGTGGATAGTAAGTGCATTGATGGCCCCAGAAAATATTCCAAGATGCCGTCTAAAGATCATGAAACATAACCTATCATGCCTTCTGGACTTGCTGTTTAACTATAGCCTCCATAAAGGCTTTGTGCCTCATGAATGGAAAACAGCAACTGTCATCACCCTGCACAAAGACAGGCCAACCACAGACCCTGGAAACTACAGACCCATAAGTCTCACTACTGTCATATGCAACGCCATGAAAGAATTATTATGGACATGATGAATAATAGCATAAGAAACCTCCAGACACTGCACACAACCCAATTTGGTTCCATCAAGGGCAGGTCATACCTATTCAACTTGGTGGACTTTTTTTGAGAAGGTCACCAAAACAATGGATGAGGGCAAACTGGTTAGCACTGCCTACCTTGACCTGCCCAAGGAATTTAACACAATACGCCACTCAGGCATTGCTGATAGACTCAAGAGGATAGCTTTAAACCCTTATGTCTTCCGATGGAATGCCAGCTGGCTCACAGATAGGATACAGGAATTTGGAAATAGGGGAGTCTACCTCTGCAATGAGGTCATTCACAAGCAGAGTCCCTCAAGGATTGGTCCTGGGACTACTCATTTTTGGCACTTACTTCTCTGAAGTCATGGGCAATGTCAATGGTCTCTGTCTAACCAGATTTGCAGACAGTTGCAAATTCAGAGCAGCCATAGAATCCCTCACCAAACTAATGTTCTCCAGGAAAGACTGACACAGACAGATAACTTGTGTAAGCCAAGGACTAAAACTAAATGCCAAGAAATGCATAATAGTATCCTTCAGGAAGTCATCTACCCCTGGTAACTATTATATTGACACCACACCCCTAAGAGTCAACCCAGTAGTCAGGGACTTCGGGACACACATTAACTGTACTCTAACCTTTGACCATCATGTGTCTATAGTAGTAAGGAAATCATTCTATGTTGTGCAACTTATAAACAAAGGTATTGCATCTAGATCCAAGGAGGTCATTGTTCCACTGTATTCATCATTCATCAGACCTGTCATTGAGTACAATGTCCCCTTTGGTAAGTACCAAACAAGGCAGATCCAGCAACTGGAACCTCCACAGAGACTCCTCACTAAACGAATACAGGGTGTAAGTAACATGCCCTATGCAGACCACCTCAAAGCCCTATCACTGTATTCTGTCACCGTCAGGCTGTTGAAGGGAGATCTGTGCCTGGAATTCAAGACATTGTCAGACTCCACTCTGATGGATGCCCCACATATCCAAAAAACAGACAGCACCAGAATTACATATTCTAAACACTTAATCCTCACCTGTGATATAAGTAGGACTTGCTAGAGAGACAGGTATGTATCCCAGAGACTATCCATTCTCTGGAGCAGCCTTCCCATCCATATGAAGGAGAGTTCATCCTTAAACCAATTCAAGCGTAACCTAGACAATTGGATGAAGAACAGGAAATTCATTCCTGATTTGGTACCTACGTCTCTAATGGACACAGGCAGCCTGTAAATGTTTCATCTTCCAGACCCCTGCTTGCAAATGTTTCATCTCTCAAGCCCCTGCTTGCACTTATCAAGGGTATCAGAATTTGTCAGAGATTTGAGATGCACAATGAGGGTTAAAAAGGCCCCAGTGGTCATTAACCTAGTGCACATCTATGAACCTATGAACCAAGCTACCTGTGCATGCTTGTAATAATGGTTCACAGATCAGTGAATTTTGAGACCTCTCCCTTAATGTCTGATACCAAGCTTGCTGATTTCATCTCATCTCGGCATGGTGGGTAGTGGTGATGGGCCATGGATTTTACCAAGTCCTTAATGACATTCTCAAAAGCATCTCAGTATGAAGAGACATTGCGTTGTTTTTTTTTTTTTTTTTTTTTGTGACAACTGAAACCTTTCTTTATTATCAGAGACGTTTCCCTCAGTGACATCACCACCATATTACAATACAAATGTCATATAGTTCTGGGTACAGTCATCTCCATCTCCCTCTCTCTCTCTATTTGCCACTCAGAAACTACAGAAATGTCTTAGTACCATCCGTATTAGGCATAATTGTGAGGAGGGTGTTATACACCTTTTCCTGGCGGAAGATAGAGAATATAGCTTGAGTGGAATATCCACTAATGTGATAAGTGAGTTGCAGTCTCTGGCCACATTGATAATTTCACTACATGGCAACTTTTATTCAGCTATTGTAAATGTTACCCAGCTTGTCTAGAGAGCTAGATACTCATCAATTTTCCACATCACCATGCAGCAATAAGAATGCTGACTAACCCTCATATAAGAGGCATGGGACAATGGGACAACTGCCCTAGGTTCAAGGTGTTGGGGATTTGATTAGGAGATGCTGATTAATTGGTAGTGCAGCATTTACATTAATTTTCATAACAGCATTTCTGAATGCCACTGCAAACATTATTTCTGATACTGCTTTTGAGATCAGAACTGAAGTGCTTCAGTGTTTCATGATTGGCATAAGTTGCAGCAGGATGCTTATTACAGATTTTAAATAAAAAAAAAATAGAAAGATGACGTTTCTTTTTCTATTTATTGCTCCTCAGCTGCTTAGAGTTGAGGTGCACAGAAAGGGTTCTGGCTTGTTTTGAGGTGAGGAGCACCACCCAGATCAGGGAATGGACTTTCTTTTTGTTTTCATTCTCTGTGCTGATGCTCATTGTACATTATTTATGAGGATCATGTCACCACGTTTTCAACTAAGTAGTTTATTTGAAGAGCTTCACTCTTACGAGCTCACAAAAAGATATGGCTAAGTTTGGATATTTAATTTATCTGCCTGTTTAAGATGTTATTTCAAGAACAACCTGAACAAAAATCCATCTACATCGAAACCAGGCATCAGCTTTTTGTGGAATCCAAGAACTTATGCCATTAAGAGGCTATGTGCATCAGCTGAGTTCTCATGTGGCAATGAGGAGAAAAGAACATGACTTCTTTCAGGGTGAGGAGTGCTAGCCAGATGAGAGAATATACTTTTTATCCATTATCTTAGAGTTGAGGATGCTCAAACTGGAAATAATGGACTTGTCTTGGACTGCCAGATTGAGGGAAGGGAGCTTTTTATTTTCTGGCTTATTGACTTAGAGTTGAAGAGTGCCAGATACCACCAGTCACTATGTGTGAGTGATCATAGCCCAACTTTTCCTATTTGGAGACATCTGTATTAACCTTCTTTAAAAGAAAAGCAAAAAACATTATGATTAGAACCCAACTACTGTTGGCTACTCTTGGATCCAAATATAAGGTAGTAGAATGGACCTGCCTTAAATAAATACTTGATACTGACTTAACATTTCAGTGCTTTAATACTGAGCTCTGGAAACAGAGAACAGATTCACATCAGCAAGATGTCCTGAGAAAAGAAATAAGGCAAAATATTATCTGGACAGCTAAGTCAATAAAGGAAGAAATGGGTTGCAGAGAAAACAAGATGTTGGGAGATATTAACTTATAGAATAAATACAAATGTGCAGAGAATAAATGGAATTATTTAACTTATCAATAATACTACTCTGACCTACAAGTGAAAAAATTCAAGATACCAACAGAATTTTGCAATCATCATCATTAACATTAACTCTATTTTTCCAATTTTCTAGTGAGGGGTGTATGTTGTGTCAGCTGTCACTATTTCTGTCTATTCAATGTCACTCACCTGCCTTCCTTGACACTCATGCCTGACTCTTGCAGGTCTTCTCTCACATGATCCTTCCACCTCTTTCCCGGATGCCCTCAATTCCTCTCGTCTTCTTCCTGACTGTCCCAAATCATCTTCACCAGATTGTCTTCTGCTTTTCTGCAGATGTGCCCAGACCATCGTATTTTTTTTTCTTTGACCATTTCTCCAGTTGGAGCTACTTTAGCTCCTGCACAAAGGTCCTCATTTCTTTTTCTGTCCCATAGTATGCATTCTACCATCCATCTCTGGCACTTCATGTCCATCACTCCTAGCTTCCTCAAGTGCCTATCTTTACTGCCCTGATTTCTGTACCATACAGTAGTACTGGCCACATCACTATTTTCTACACTTTACTTTTCAACTTCTTTGGCATTCTGTTATCATATACTACACCTGACACTATGACAGCTGGTGGATAATTCAGTGATTCTAGCTTGACTTCTTCATTCAGACTTCCCTTCTCCTCAACCACCCCTCCCAGATACTTGCCTGTTCCATTTTCTTCCCTTCTATCTCATTTCTCAGCTTTTTCTAAATTCCCCCATTTGCTGCCATTATAACTGTCTTATCTGTACTCACTTTCATCCTATGTGCCTGTAGTTTTCCATTGCATTCCTGTATCCTTTGCTGGAGTTCTTGTCCAGCATCTTCCTCTAATGCCACATCATCTGTATGCAGCAACTTTGTTGATCTGTCCCCTCCAGCCTGTTTGCTAATGTAGTCAGTCACCAGTATGAACAGCAATGGGCTTAGAGCTGAATATTGGTGCACATCCACTCCCACTGGGAACCCAGTTGTAAGAGCAAAAGTTATATGTACTTGACTCATTCCATCCTTGTACATAGCTTGTACCAATTCTACCAATGTTTATGGAACTTTGAACTACTACAGGTCTGCTCAAATCAGCTTTCTGGGGATTTCATTATGAATCACCCTCTCCAGAACTTTCATGCAATGTGACAAGAATTTGATACCTCTGTGCTGAACATAGTTGTGAAGGTCCCCTTGTTCTTAAACACTGGCACTAGGATGTCCAATTATCAGAGGTAAGCCATTCTCTCCATGCTGCTATGAGTATCCTCAGGAGCTATTTCTCCCCATCTCACTCAGCATCTTATCTGCTGTGACCTCATCTGAGCCTGCTGCTTTCCCCAACTTCAATTTCCTTAGTGCAGTTCTTACTTCTTCTGTGGTGGTCTCCTCATCTTCTCTTATTGTAGGCTATGACTAGAACAATACAGCTTCAGTGAGGTTTTCTTCAGAAGCTGCTGGAAGTACTTCTTCCATCTGACTTTGATATCCTGTGAACTGGTGAACAGGTTGGGGCTGCCATCCCTTACGAAGGGTGCCTGACTATCTTCTTTATCATTCTGTCTTCGTTGTGCAACCTGATATAGTTTCTTCGTGCCATTTATTGCCTTTCTTTACAGAAGCTGTAGAGTGCCTTTGATGCCTTGTTAGTTCCTTTTTTTTCTCCCAAAAACATTTTATTTTGTTTTTGTTATAAACATACACAAATTCACATATAACAAATACAATGAAACAATAGCAAAACTATTTACAATATTTACAGTCATCCATGATAAACAATCATTTTATCCATGAGACGTTATCAGTATTTGTTCAAAAGGTTTTCCAATTTTTGCCATGCTATTTGTTATGAGTAATGTTATGAGTTATGTAACACATGGTTTGCAGTTCTTTTTTTACAAACACATTTTGTTAAATTAATCAATTCTTTAAACATCAAATCTTGTTTACTTTTCAGGCAATTGCAAGAATTGACCAGAGTAACTGAATCTGAGATTTAGGTATTAAATTAGGTATAGGAACATTGAATAGGATTAGTGAGTTAGAAATATGACAGTTATTAGACCACAACGTATTTACAAAATATCTGATGTCTTTCCAGTATTGAACAACATTTCTACATTCAATGAACATGTGAACCCAGTTGGCCTCTAGTCATTTATCACATTTCCAACATTTACTTTCACTGTTTTTGAATATAAGATTTATTTTATGTGGAGTATAGAAACTCCTAATCATAAATTTCCCTGTATACAATCTCCAATATAATAAAGAAGAGGTACCATACATAGATTTCAATAACAGTTTTTTTTGGATTAGTCAGATATTTGTCCTTCATTAATCTATACATAGTAATTCCAAATGTCCGAGTCAAAACTTTAGAGTGTCTTCTCTTAGTATCTTATAGATAGGTGAGATACTTCATTTTTGGTCATCTGTATTTTAAAGACACCTAATAAAAAGCTGAATCAAACTAAGTATAGATTCTGTCTCTAGGTTGATTGATACTCTCATTTTGTTTTCTATAAACTGCTGTAATGAGTGTATAAACAACCAACTGCCTTGACTATTATCAAAACTACATAGAAGAGAGTTTATTGGTTTAATACTCCTATTTTCAATAAACTGATGCCAGCATATTACGTTATTTTCCTTTAATTTTTGCATCGCATTGATGTTGAAAGAATCTAGGCAATCAGGGGAGTATGCTATAGGGAATAAATTATCAAACTTATTATTAAATAAACAAAATTCACTTAAAAGCAAATGAACTCTACTTATTCTGTATTGTTCCTTAAATTGAATTTTTTATAGTTCTGTCATCAGTTATATGAATCTCATGTATTATTTTCCAGCCAGATATATAGGTAGGTGAAATCCAATGTAATATTACATTAATTATAAATTATTTGGAATAAAGATCTAAGCTAGGGAATTCTATCCCATTACTGTTCCAAGCTTTAATGTGCCATTTATATGCAATCTTAGGTTTTAAGGGGAAACAAAAAAATTAAGTAGCATGGAATCTAATTTTTAAAATTAGTTTTTGGGAGGGGGTAGTATCAATGACTGTATGGTAAAATTATCATTTTAATTAAAGAGAGCCTATCCTCCATGGTGAAGAACATTGTTTTCCATATTTTGATTAGTTCACTTATGGTGGTTATTAAATTATTGTAGTTTATTTTAACAGACTCTTTCCATGTACTCTTTATACTGACACCCAAATATTCTAATACATCATTCTCCTAATTAAACAGGCTATTCTTTCTTAGGTTTTTGTTGATCTTTTTGTTAATTAGTAATGTTTTGGATTTATTATGATTAAATTTAAGCCCTGAAATTCTTTCAAACTTGCTTAAGGTATTTACAACATCATGCAAAGAACCATTAATATCACCCAACATTAGCAACATATCATCAGCAAATAATTGTATCTTAGGAAAATAGTCCTTATTAACGTGAAAGTCTTTTATATTTTGCTTGTTTGTGATATATATATAGCAAAAGGTTCCATTGAAAGAGCAAACAATAATGGTGACAAAGGACAACCTTGTCTAGTTCCCTTCAGGATTGTGGTGAGAATAGACATGATCTGATTTTCACATAAGCTTGTGCCACACTAGAAATTTTCATTAATATGTTGACAAAATCTGAAGAGAATTCAAAATCAATCAGAATTCTTTGTAGATAAGACCAACTAATAGAATCAAAAGCCTTTTCTATGTCTAGGCTGATAATAGTTAGTTGTTTTTTGTATTTGCATGCTATGTCTATTAATTATAGTAATTTAATAATGTTATCTTGCACTTTACTATGAAGAATGAACCCTGTCTGATCATTATGTATTAGATTAAGTAATATTTTCTTTATCCTATTAGCTAATAGTGTCATGAACATTTTATAATCAGTGTTAGTAATGGAATTGGCCTATATGAATCACAAGATTTGGGGTCCTTACCTTGTTTTAAAATGGGGAAGATAATTGAATATTTCCACAATGGGGGTGTTATACATTTTTTCTTAACCATAGTAAAGGCACTCGTCATTTTGTTTATTATATATTCAGGGAAAATCTTATATAGTTCAGGAACTATTCCATCCAGTCCTGGAGCTTTATTATCTTTTCATTTTTTTTTATTTGATCTTTACTGCCCTGATTTCTGTACCATACAGTAGTACTGGCCACATCACTATTTGTACACCTTCATTTTCAACTTCTTTGGCATTCTATTATCATATACTACACCTGACACTATGACAGCTGGTGGAGAATTCAGTGATTCTAGCTTGACATCTTCATTCAGACTTCCCTTCTCCTCAACCACCCCTCCCAGATACTTGCCTGTTCCATTATCTTCCCTTCTATCTCAGTTCTCAGCATTTTCTAAATTCCCCCATTTGCTGCCATTATAACTGTCTTATCTGTAATCACTTTCATCCTATGTGCCTGTAGTTTTCCATTGCATTCCTCTATCCTTTGCTGAAGTTCTTGTCCAGCATCTTCCTCTAATGCCACATCATCTGTATGCAGAAACTTTGCTGATCTGTCCCCTCCAGCCTGTTTGCTAATGTAGTCTGTCACCAGTATGAACAGCAATGGGCTTATAGCTGAATATTGGTGCTTATCCACTCCCACTGGGAACCCAGTTGTAAGAGCAAAAGTTGTATGTACTTGACTCATTCCATCCTTGTACATAGCTTGTACCAATTCTACCAATGTTTATGGAACTTTGAACTACCACAGGTCTGCTCAAATCAGCTTTCTCGGGATTTCATTATGAATCACCATCTCCAGAACTTTCATGCAATGTGACAAGAATTTGATACCTCTTTGCTGAACATAGTTGTGAAGGTCCCCTTGTTCTTAAACACTGGCACTAGGTTGTCCAATTATCAGAGGTAAGCCATTCTCTCCGTGCTGCTATGAGTATCCTCAGGAGCTATTTCTCCCCATCTCACTCAGCATCTTATCTGCTGTGACCTCATCTGAGCCTGCTGCTTTCCCCGACTTCAATTTCCTTAGTGCAGTTCTTACTTCTTCTGTGGTGGTCTCCTCATCTTCTCTTATTGTAGGCTATGTCTAGAACAATACAGCTTCAGTGAGGTTTTCTTCAGAAGCTGCTGGAAGTACTTCTTCCATCTGACTTTGATATCCTGTGAACTGGTGAACAGGTTGTGGCTGCCATCCCTTACGAAGGGTGCCTGACTATCTTCTTTATCATTCTGTCTTCGTTGTGCAACCTGATATAGTTTATTTGTGCCATCTATTGCCTTTCTTTACAGAAGCTGTAGAGTGCCTTTGATGCCTTGTTAGTTCCTTTTTTCTCCCAAAAACATTTTATTTTGTTTTTGTTATAAACATACACATATTCACATATAACATATACAATAAAACAATAACAAAACTATTTACAATATTTACAGTCATCCATGATAAACAATCATTTTATCCATGAGAAGTTATCAGTATTTGTTCAAAAGGTTTTCCAATTTTTGCCATGCTATTTGTTATGAGTAATGTTATGAGTTATGTAACAAATGGTTTGCAGTTCTTTTTTTACAAACAAATTTTGTTAAATTAATAAATTCTTCAAACATCAAATCTTGTTTACTTTTCTGGCAATTGCAAGAATTGACCAGAGTAACTGAATCTGAGATTTAGGTATTAAATTAGGTATAGGAACATTGAATAGGATTAGTGAGTTAGAAATATGACAGTTATTAGACCACAAAGCATTTACAAAATATCTGATGTCTTTCCAGTATTGAACAACATTTCTACATTCAATGAACATGTGAACCCAGTTGGCCTCTAGTCATTTATCACATTTCCAACATTTACTTTCACTGTTTTTGAATATAAGATTTATTTTATGTGGAGTATAGAAACTCCTAATCATAAATTTCCCTGTATACAATCTTCAATATAATAAAGAAGAGGTACCATACATAGATTTCAATAACAGTTTTTTTGGATTAGTCAGATATTTGTCCTTCATTAATCTTTACATAGTAATTCCAAAAGTCAGAGTCAAACTTTAGAGTATCTTCTCTTAGTATCTTATAGATAGGTGAGATACTTCATTTTTGGTCATCTGTATTTTAAAGACACCTAATAAAAAGCTGACTCAAACTAAGTATAGATTCTGTCTCTAGGTTGATTGATACTCTCATTTTGTTTTCTATAAACTGCTGTAATGATTGTATAAACAACCAACTGCCTTGACTATTATCAAAACTACATAGAAGAGAGTTTATTGGTTTAATACTCCTATTTTCAATAAACTGATGCCAGCATATTAAGTTATTTTCCTTTAATTTTTGCATCGCATTGATGTTGAAAGAATCTAGGCAATCAGGGGTGTATGCTATAGGGAATAAATTATCAAACTTATTATTAAATAAACAAAATTCACTTAAAAGCAAATGAACTCTACTTATTCTGTATTGTTCCTTAAATTGATTTTTTATAGTTCTGACATCAGTTATATGAATCGCATGTATTATTTTCCAGCCAGATATATAGGTAGGTGAAATCCAATGTAATATTACATTAATTATAAATTATTTGGAATAAAGATCTAAGCTAGGGAATTCTATCCCATTACTGTTCCAAGCTTTAATGTGCCATTTATATGCAATCTTAGGTTTTAAGGGGAAACAAAAAAATTAAGTAGCATGGAATCTAATTTTTAAAATTAGTTTTTGGGAGGGGGTAGTATCAATGACTGTATGGTAAAATTATCATTTTAATTAAAGAGAGCCTATCCTCCATGGTGAAGAACATTGTTTTCCATATTTTGATTAGTTCACTAATGGTGGTTATTAAATTATTGTAGTTTATTTTAACAGACTCTTTCCATGTACTCTTTATACTGACACCCAAATATTCTAATACATCATTCTCCCAATTAAACAGGCTATTCTTTCTTAGGTTTTTGTTGATCTTTTTGTTAATTAGTAATGTTTTGGATTTATTATGATTAAATTTAAGCCCTGAAATTCTTTCAAACTTGCTTAAGGTATTTATAACATCATGCAAAGAACCATTAATATCACCCAACGTTAGCAACATATCATCAGCAAATAATTGTATCTTAGGACAATAGTCCTTATTAACTTGAAAGCCTTTTATATTTTGCTTGTTTGTGATATATATATAGCAAAAGGTTCCATTGAAAGAGCAAACAATAACGGTGACAAAGGACAACCTTGTCTAGTTCCCTTCAGGATTGTGGTGAGAATAGACATGATCTGATTTTCACATAAGCTTGTACCCCACTAGAAAGTTTCATTAATATGTTGACAAAATCTGAAGAGAATTCAAAACCAATCAGAATTCTTTGTAGATAAGGCCAACTAATAGAAACAAAAGCCTGTTCTATGTCTAGGCTGATAATAGTTAGTTGTTTTTTGTATTTGCATGCTATGTCTATTAATTATAGTAATTTAATAATGTTATCTTGCACTTTACTATGAAGAATGAACCCTGTCTGATCATTATGTATTAGATTAAGTAATATTTTCTTTATCCTATTAGCTAATAGTGTCATGAACATTTTATAATCAGTGTTAGTAATGGAATTGGCCTATATGAATCACAAGATTTGGGGTCCTTACCTTGTTTTAAAATGGGGAAGATAATTGAATATTTCCACAATGGGGGTGTTATACATTTTTTCTTAACCATAGTAAAGGCACTCATCATTTTCTTTATTATATATTCAGAGAAAATCTTATATAGTTCAGGAACTATTCCATCCAGTCCTGGAGCTTTATTATCTTTTCATTTTTTTTTATTTGATCTTTCACTTCTGTTAGTGTTATTTGATTATTTAATATGTTATTTTGTTGCATTGACACCTTAGTAGTTATATTTTCTTGAATAAAAGTATTTATTACATTATCTGTCTCCAGAAGTGGTGTGTTATTATTTATATCTTTATAGTAGTTTTTGAACACTTCTAATATGCTCATTAAGTTAGATGTGGTCTTAACTGAACCATCACTTTTATATTTAATCTCATTAATAAGATTTTGATTGTTTATTTTTTGTATCTTACCACTATTTTATGTAGATATTTAGGATTTACAGTATAAGATTTTAATTTCAAATTTTCCAGGTTTATGGCTACCTTATGATTCAGAACTTCTAGGTATTTCTAATTTAACTTAGTAATTTCATTATGTGCTACTTTGTTATTTGGCTTTGCATCTATTTTTATCTTGTCTATTTTCTTTTTTGTAAGTCTAAAAGTTACTTTTCCCCACTTTTTTTAATGTACCAAGATTTTATTCTACCATATATATAACTTTAAAGGTGTCCCATAGTATAGTATCAGTCACTTCACCGTTATCATCTGTTTCCATAAACATGCCTATTTCTTTCATTATCCATTCCCTAAAGTCTTTTAACTTAGTTAAGTAAGCAGTAATTCTCTGTAGAAATCTTAAATCATCTGTATGCATAGTTAATGTAAAGTTTATAGCATTATGATCTGAAAATGGACAAGTCATTATAGATACATCACGTATTTTTGAGTATATAGTATTTGATGCAAAGAATGGTATGAATAGTGAGTATAGAATAAGAAATAATGTTCTCTTATACCATGTATATCTTTAAGGTTCATCTGTTTTGTAAAGTCATTTAACTTTTCGGCTTGAAATGTTAGTTTTATTTTACCATTTTTAGAAGTATCATTGCCTGATAATAGGCAGTTAAAATCACCTGTTTCTATAATTTCCCCTTTTGCATTTAAAGCAATCAGGTCTAGATAAATGGTAACCAGTATGTATTAATCAAAGTATAATACTTCCTATTGATTTCCAAAATAAGCATGCTTAGCATCCCATCTTTATCTGAAATTGTATCTATAATTCTTGGCATAGTATAAGTATTTTTCTAGAGAATAAGAGTGGCCCTTCTCTTAGTCTTAAAACATGAATCAGCCAGAATGGTATAGCTATTAAATAAGCATGTTTGCAGGTCTTTTTTTAAAAGATGATTTTGCTGTAAAAAGATGATCTGGGCTTTATGCACTTTGATATATTTAAGCAAACCAGCTCTTTTGACATTATTGTTCAAACCAATAATATTTAATGATAAACATTTATAAGCCATTGACTATAACTGTTTCTTACTGAAACACCTTTCTTTTGTGTTGACTTGAAATCTACTGAAAACTTACTTATCATGAATGTATAACGTGTATTAAGCACAACTTTCAAAAACTTTAAAACTATTTACAAACACATACATGAAATATAAAGTTTCTGGTTTAATTAAAACTGAACTAAACTATCCATCCACCAAAAGACACAATTTGTCCATCTCTGCTTAGAATATAGTATAAAAACAAAAAAGAAATCTTAATCCATGAAATATACATTAAAATGAGAGTGTCCAATATAACTGAAGCTGTATGAATATGTCACATATAATAATAGCACATCTGATAAGTAGATATGTCAGAAATACACATCAGATCAAAGTATGTATAAACATTAGACGCTGAAGGTTAAGAAGACTGCCAATATTTCAAAGATGTTTCAAGAAACATCAGATGTTTGAACCATTTTGTCAGTCATCTAAAATTTTTCATGTAAGGATCTGTTAAATATATATATATATATATATATATATATATATATATATATATATATATATATATATATTTATATACATACATATATATATATATATATTTATATATATGTATATATATACATATATACATATATGTGTGTGTGTATATATATATATATGTATATATATGTATATATATATATATATATATATATATATATATATATATATATATATATATATATATAGATATAGATATAGATATAGATAGATAGGTTTACTATCATATAATCAAAATTTAAAATAAAAACTGTATTAATTTTTGAGTTTTTATAATGAAAATGAAAAAATCCGATTTAAATTAAGGTTGTAAAGCAGAGGTAAATGAAGAAAATGTCGAATCGTGACATTTAAGTCCAATTTGCGGTAAAACACTGAAAATATGTGATCCTGGTTTAAAACTGTTTCCCTGCATAAGAATTCCACACTAAATATGTTTCCAGTACTCAAGTAGTGATTTCCATCAAGTGCAAGTGCTCTTTAATACAAAAGAATAAGTCCACGTCCCAATAAACAAACTGTAATGAAAACATCCAAATGTTTACTGTAATGCCAGTGAAACATTGCACACATTAAAGGTAATGGCAGATATATCAGAATGAGCAATGGTGTGCCATGAATTGTACAAATCCTAATGGTGTTAGTTCATCCCATTTAGCCAGCAGACATGTTCTTTGTCAGACAGCCTATGTTTCTTCAGAGATGCTGGCACACAACACAAAAACTTCTGTTTAACACCCTCCGAATGGTTTAGCTCCAAACAAATGACATGCAGCACATCTGTGATGTACAGGTCCTTTTTAACCAAGAGAATCCTCAGCCTTTGGTGCCTTATACTATGTTCTGGCTCCTAGGGTAGCCCATGGTACATGTATCAGCCTGATTCCAAAAAGGGACATCAAATAGTGGTGATTGTCTCTCTGATGTGGAACCCTTCATGCCAGACCATCTTGGCCTCCCTAAAATGTAGTTATTTTTGAAGAACTCACATAGAGAAGCACCCCTTTCCCCCAATGCCTCCTCAATAGATGTGAAAGTGTCCATAATATGTTCTGTGCATATGAAAGCAAGTGAAGATATCTGTTTACATAACAGTGCAAATTGAGTATCTGTGCCATACACCTGCGTCAGGTTAAGCTTCTGGATCTGCCTCCAGATAATTTGACAAAGATGAAACCAACATCCCTTGGCTGTACTGTTAGGTAGATGCTTAATTATGCTGTTCACTGCTCCCTTCTCAAAGTCACTGAGTACCATCCTTGGCTGGAAATTCAGGTGGAAGTCTCCGCATAATGCCATCAGGGTTGCCCAAAACTGATCATAGCACTCCTCGCATTTGGACGGTAGGATGGAATACACTACAGGTACTACCTTGCTGTTGCAGGAACCCTCCAAGCTGCAGTGAACAGACTATACCTGTTTACATTCCCTGGTGCTAATGAGAAATGTCCCATTAACAAGAATGTACTCAGAACTGCAAAGCAGGCCTAGATTACCCTCTGTAGTGAGAAGCACAACATCATAGGTATGGCTGTGGAGTGCACTGTGTTTAATGATGATGTGTCCCTGCTTCAATGGTATCATCTCCGGGCTTAAATCTTTCAGAATTGTTAAGTCTACACTGGGATTCGTGCTGTTCCTACACGTTACCCTATGCACACTCTGCTTCAGCGCATCAGTATTACTGAAGGTGGTCACTACATTGGTGGACGTGCTTGCCAGGACCTCTGGCACAATCATGCATGGATCCTCAAGAGTCTGTTTAGCATGCCTTTTAATGGCTTCCCATACCCTAGTCAGCTCTATCCTGGCCACATCTGGTGCATGAAAATGGCCAA
Organism: Protopterus annectens; assembly: GCF_019279795.1. NCBI lineage: Eukaryota > Metazoa > Chordata > Ceratodontiformes > Protopteridae > Protopterus > Protopterus annectens. The sequence continues at coordinate 1,676,006,189 of NC_056731.1, read as the reverse complement.
TGTTTTTCAGTAGCCCCTCCTCACCAGCACATTTCTCCATTATACAATGGCCCTTTCATCTCTGCCTTGCCTTCTGAGTGCAACACCAGTAATTCTTCTCAGGGTTACTCTTTTCAAGGTAGTATTGATAACCATCAAAACAAAGAATTGGGTGACCTTTCTGTGATTTCACTATGCCATACAATGAGCCAATAACACCAGGATAACTCACGGTTGGTTGGTCTGACATAGTACCTGAGCACACCTACAGATCAACAACAGTAACATGATTGTTAAGAATGAATGCTAATACTACAATGTAATACATGCCTGTATTACTTGTATATATCACAAGTAACATGTATGCAACCCATGACAAAGGGGCTAATGGAAGACATTTCCTAATGGACAAACATTATTAAAATGCACTGACTACACATGTACCCTTTCCAACTACAATCTATACAGCTATACAGATAGACACCTAAGCCGATGCATATCTTCTACCAACAAAAGCCTGCTGGTAATGACTAAATAGAACAGTATATAGCCATAATTTATGCCTACACAGGTACACAACATCATGCAGTATGCTTTTCTAATGTGCATTTCACAACGTAAAAACAATCACTGTCAGCTCTATCACTGCTTCATTCAACAAAGGGAATGCTACTTATAGCCGACAGGAATTGTGCTACTACTATGTAATTTACCTTAAACATGACTATGCAAACAGCTGTCACAGCACACATAGACTATATGCTCATCTATCTACTGCCAATGTCAAACACAGACTACAGTACAGAACAACTTATACAATTTAAAAAAAAAATATGCAGAGTTTATAAAACAATTACAGCAAGATTCTTTTCAATTTCTGTTAAAGCTAATATATTACTCCTTGTAGCTGTCACGGTACAATGAACAAGTAATACTTACAGCAATATGTATTTGCATAATACTGCTTATAATGAGCTGTAAAAACAGTACATTTTATAACCTTTGCGAATATACTGTCATTGCCATTACACATTTAAACTATCTACTCAAATCTCGGTTTTACTCACCCTTCCACACTCAGAAAGTAATCTCCTTAGGTCTCCAGGTTATGCATATGCTGTAAGGGAATAAATCCACCTGTTGCACAATATAATCAGTTTAAATGACAGTCTTCACAACCGGTAGCTCTTTAATCGTGTTGTCTTGTAGTACCACCCTATTTTTCCATTTAATTTTGTGCACTGAGCAGATCTTCGTCGCATATGCATTTTCGTCATCAGTGGACGTCACATTCATTTATGTGCCATTCAGCAGTTCGAAATGAAGTCCTCAGTGAACTTATGGATCCGTTCTTTTGTACATGCAGTTGTTTGCCTTTTCAACATTCTGACTGATGATCTTATGAATGGAAGATATGTGAACGGCGTTTTTATGATAGTAAACTATATATATATATATATATATATATATATATATATATATATATATATGTATATATATATATAAAACAAAAAAAAAACTCACAACTCTCTGTTTAGTTACTAAAGGTTTAGTTATGTAACATAAGTCCGATGTTAATATGCATAATGAGTTTTCTAATGCAGCTCCTAGTTTGTTTGATGTCATTTAGTTGCTAAAAGTTTCATTAAATCTGCAGAATGTATGAATCTATAAAAGAACATAGGTATTTTCAAAGGAGTTAAACACTTTTATCAGAACTAATTATTTACCATTTAAAGTACCTATGTGAAGGATAACAGAATTTCAAGAGAAAATAATTCTAAATACAGCCATTTAACAAGTTCAAAAGGTCAAGTGATGTCATCATTTTTGTTTCCTCAAGCTACAGCTTCATAAACTTGTTAAAAAGTAATTAAATAGGCTCATGCACAGCAGAGGTTGTCGCTAGTGAGGAAAAAAAGCATTTTTGGCAGGAAATCAAATCTTGAAGCTTTTAGAGTTTACAGAAAGCAAAAAGAAAAAAAAAGACACTCAAGCTGCCTTGTCAGTACATGCAATGAATTTCCACAATAAGAACAGTCACACAGACCACCAGTTTCCTCACAAAACATCAACATCATGAAAGAAATGAACCCTTTCATATAAAAAACAGCTATTTAGAAATAACAACAGTTGGCTCAAATCAGAAAACATTTTATAACATTTCAATCATTTACCCACTAATTAACCAGACCAGAGGGAAAAAAAGAACCTAGTATATATATATATATATATCTATATATATATATATATATATATATATATATATGTGTGTGTGTGTGTGTGTGTGTGTGTGTAAAACACTTATATTTAGCCACCTATAAAACACAATGAATGCACTATATTAATGTTTATTTGTGTCTAAACAAAGAGTATAAACATCTAGTTAGAAACACTAATCTGAAACACATTGTTACCCCACCAATGACCCACTAGAAAAAATGCACTTTGGTATTAAGTCAAATTATACTATTACTGAAGAATTAAAGCACATATATCATTTGTAGTTATTTAAAAGGGAGAAGTATGTAAAGTACTTACAGTGGGGAAAAGAGAGAAAAGAAACATTAGTAACAAAAAGGAATAGGAAGAAAGAGAGAGAATGTTATTTAAATACTTAGTACTATATGTAATTAGAAGAAGTAGACATAGAAAGGAAAAGAGAAAGTTAATAATAAAGATGATTCACATTACCTTAGAGTATATAGATTTTCCAGAATCAAATATATTATGATACATAAAACAAAGCATTTAAAATTGGAAGGGATTTATTCATTTGTCTTTTAGTTTCTTAGTTTTGTTTGCTCCTTCCCCCACAGACCATCCATTTTTGTTGCTTGTCTCTTCAAACTCTGGGATGACCATTCCATTTCTTCTATGTCCGGCAGTATTTTCTTCTTTTGGATAAATTCTCCTGCTTCTTGTAGGGAATTAAAGATATTCACTCCTTCTAGCAAGGTGATTTTTATTCTTGCAGGAAAAGGAATTTGAGCTTTAATATTTGCTTTTTTCAAGGACTTAATTAGAGGAACACACTCATTTCTTCTGGATATGACCGTAGAGGTGTAGTCATTGTCAAAATGAATAACCTCTTCACCCTTTTTGATAGGGGAATTAGTCATAGCTGATTTCAGCACTAAGTCCTTGTCTTGTGAGGAGAGAAATTTAACTATAATAGAACTGGGGTTAGATGAACTGAGAATGGAAGCTGGATTTGCCAGGGACCGATGAGCCCTGTCAATTCCAAAAGAGAGGGATTCAGGCATGTTTAGTGCTGATGAAAACCACTTATTGAGGAATTGAATCATGTTAGCACCCTCTTCTTTCTCAGGAATTCCATATATTCTTATGTTATTCCTCCTTGATCTACTTTTAAGGTCTTTCAGTTTCTCAATCAGCCTGGTGTTTTGTTTCAGAAGAAATTCATTGTGATGTTCATTTTCTGTCACTCTAGTATCTAGGTCAGTTACTGTTTCCTCTAAGGCAAGATTCTGTTCAGATAGTTTTTTTACTATTCCATTTAGAAGTTCCAGTTGTTTACTGTATTCTTGTTTGATAATATCCATTTTGTTTTCAAATGTGCCCATTTTAGTGACAGTTCTTGGATGTTTGTTATAAGATGTAGTTCTTTCTTCATTGCACTCTCCTGGAGTGGGTTCTTCGAGTTGCTCATGTTGAGATCTCCAGTAAAAAACTTCTTGACAGGAATTATTAAAAAAATCTCTTGACTATGTATTAATTTTTAGAAAATAATAAAGAGTTTATGTTAATCTATCTTTTAGTATACTTTTAGTTAGATTTTTCTAAAAATGAAAGTATATTTCCCGTCAGGATATTAATATCTTGAAATTTTGTGCTTTCTATCCAGTGAACCTCTAGGTTTTCCACCTGGTCTCTGTTGACCTTAAAGCCTTCTCTGATGACTGCTTTGAAGTTGATTGTGACAACCAGTGATTTATGCTGTGGGCCACCTGTTTCAATGGGGATGACTCTGCAATCACTGCTTCTACCCTAGTGCTCTTTCCTTTATAGGAGGATGTCTACCTGAGTTACATGCTGGCTGCTCTTGTATGTGATTTTCTTGTATGGGATCTTTTGACTGGCTTTCTTCTTGAACCACATGTTGGCTACTATCAAGTCTCTTCCTTCACTTTCTTCATTTCTGTTGCTTCATTCATGTGAACCATGGCAGTCCTCATATCCTGTATTGTCTGTCCCGATATGTGCATTCAAGTCACCCAATAACCCATTATTAACACCAATTCAAGTTGTCCTGCTTTATCTAGCAGGTCCTGCAACTGCTGCCTGGATGCACTCTTTTCCTCACCATCACAACCCTGCTGTGGGGAATAGGCTGAGATTATAAATACAGCCCAATCTTTAGGCTGGATTCTGACTGTCATGAGTCTGCCACTAATTCTGATGGCACCCCTCAGTGTCTTCACTGTCTTATGAAGCCTCTCTCTCGGTACAATTACCACACTATGTCTAACCTGTCCTTCTCCTGAGTAGTAGACTCTGGATCTCAGCCCAAATGGCTTTGCTGCACTGCCCTTCCATATTGTCTACTGGATACATACATATGGGATGTCAAATCTCCTCCTTATTATCATGTTGATTGTTTTTCACTCAACAGAGTTATCCCTATTCCAGGTAGCACAAACTGGGCAACTGGACACCAGTCAGTAGCTTATTGCCCCAGAGCTGCTGGGCTTTATGGCAGGCACACACTGGCCAATAGGGACACATACACCTTCCCACACGTTCATAGGTCAGAGTACATCACCAGCAAATATCCATGATCATTTGGTGACATTAGTCAACAAGACTGCATCCTACTGAACTCAGGCATGAACTTGCAGCACCATTAGACACCCTATTCAACCAAAGCCTGACTACTGGCTTATTCCCAGCTGAGTGGAGGACATCCACTGTCATCCCTTTACACAAAGGTGTAGCATCCACCGATCTGGGAAATTATAGACCCATCAGCATAACTAGCCTGATCTGCAAGGCCAGGGAATGGATTATCATGGACCTCATTAACAGGGACATTGGCAACCTCCAAACACTCACTCCCACAAGTTTGGCTTTGTCAAGGGGAGGTCATGTCTGTTAAATCTGGTTGACTTCTTTGAGACAGTCATCAAAGCCACGGACGAGGGGAAGACAGTGCACACTGACTAACTTGACCTGGCCAAAGCCTTCAACACTATTCCGCATTTGGGCATAATAGATAAACTGTCTCAACTAGGCATCAATCCATATGTTACCAGATGAGTAGCAAACTGGCTCACTGATAGAACCCACCTAATCAAAATAGGGTAAGCCACCCCAAGCAGTAGATCTGTAATGAGTGATGTACCCCAGGGGATTGGTCTTGAGGCCTCTGTTATTCAGGATATACTTCTCTGAGGTGCAGGCCAAAGCCAGTGGGCTATGGCTAACCAAGATTGCAGATGACTGAAGCTGGGCACAGTTATCAATTCCCCAAGTAATGTGGACATCCTCCAAGAGGCTCTCACCCAAACAAATGACTGGTGCCAGAAGCATAGCTTCAAGTTGAATGCCAGAAAATGCATAATCATCCCCTTTGGGGAGAGTGACATCCCTACATATTATCACATTAATAACAACATCCTAAGCACATAATCATTCATGAGGGTTTTGAGCACCCAGTTTGATAGCAACCTGACTTTTGACCACCATGTTGCTTCCATTGTAGGGAAAGCTTTCTACATGGCCCACCTCCTAAGTAAGGGTATCTCATCTAGGTACAAGGAAGTTATAACATCCCTGTATTCTTGCCTTATAAGGCCAATTATTAAGTACAATGCTCCCTTCGGCATGTACCTCACAAGCACATGCAGCAGCTGGAGAGACCACAGAGCTTCCTCACCAGGAGAATACAGGGCATTAGACATCTACCCTACACAGATAGGCTAATAGCCCTGTCCCTCTACTCAGTTTCATACAGACTCCACAGAGGTGACCTCTGTCTAACATGCAAAGAAATCTCAGACCCTGCCTTGATGAGAATGCTGTATATCAGCAAGTCGAGCTCCACCCGAGTAACCCACATGTGTGACCTCAACCTGGTCTGTGACATCAATAGAACTTGTTGGTGGGACAGATTTGTGTCCCAGAGACTCTCCCATCAGTGGAATAGACTCCCTCTCCACACCAAGCAGAGTACCTCATTATCCCTTTTTAAGCACAACCTGAATAAGTGGATGGGAAACAGAAAATACACCCCTGGGATTCCACTTTGTCCCTGCTGGACAGGGGCTTTGGGTGCTAACTTCTCTAAACATAGGCTAAACTATTGGTTAGGCTTATAAGGGCCTCAGGGCCAATAGCCTGGTAACTTTTTATGATCGAATCACCTAAAGCCATATTTTACAGCATTGAGTAGATAGTCCTACTATGGTGTGCAGTCTGTGATCCATGTACTGCACACGACAGTAGATGCCCAAAGCAGTTGGTTTATACAACTCTTCCCCCTATAAGGCACCATGTAGATTCTGTATTGCTGCCCACAGTTCCATTGTAGTTTAAGAGCTGCATACGGCTACATTTTATAAGAGTTTTGGAAGGGGGAAGGGGGTAGCAATGGGTCTGTAGTTTGAAAAGTCTGTGCAATTACCAGCTTTGTGTAAGAGAAGAATATGTGATATTTTCCATTGTGTGGGATATGCTGTTCTAAGATGTAATGGTTAATTAAGATTGCTACAGGATAGGTAATAACTGGGTAGCTATTTTTAAGAATTCAGAAAGTAGATTATTAGATGCAAGTGCTATAGGTTTTAGTTTGGAGAGAATATTTTTTTTATGGTGGATGTCTGGATAGGATGGAAGGAAAAGGAATCATTGAAATTGGTAAATGAAGTAGGTAATAATGGAGGGGTATAGTTACATGAGTTTGTGTGTGAGAGCACAGAGTTGATAAAGAAAGTATTTATTTGGTGGCAATGCTGACATTGGATACGTATGTGGCGGGGAAGGGGAGACAGTATTACCAGGTTGAAGGAGCTTTTTAATTAAGGTCCAACATTTCTTAGGGTTGTTGTAATTCTGTTGCTGTGTGGTAGCAAAGTAGGTTTTTTGTCAAACTTTATTTTGGATTTGGCTTTGTTGTGAAGTTGTTTGTAAAGACAAAGAGTAGGTTGGCTGTTGTTGGTAAGCCAGAGTGACCAGGCATTGTCTGTCTCTTTTAGTAAGTTTTTAGTATCATCAGATAGCCATGGAGCACGGTGAAATTTTATTCTAGTGGTTCTGCATGGAGCTAATGTGTTTAAAGCTACAAGGAAGATGTTATTAAAATAGTCAACAGCAGAGTCAAGTGGGATGGTTTTAAGTGGGGACCAATCACTGAGGTGAAGGAGAGATACGAAGGTTTGTGTATTAAAGTACTTTTTGTTTCAAATTAGGCAGAAGCTAGATTGTCTGGTAAGATCAATATGGTGTCTGAGTAAGAAAGTGGGGAGATGGTTGCTAATGCCATTAGGGATGCAGCCAGATTAGAAGGCAAAGGAGGTTTGTTGGTGAGTATCCAGTTGAGTATTGATTCTCTTTTGGTGGCTTTTTCTATTCTAGTAGGAGTTTGAATAACCTGAGAAAAGCCATGTAGGTTGATGCAATTTGTGGAGGAATCAGAGGTATAAGATAGCCAATGAGTGTTGAGGCCACCCATAATAATAGTTTCCTGTGAGAAGGATAGGGATATCCAGAGGAGAATGCCCTCGATCGAGTTATGGTTATTACCTGGAGGAACATAAATAGCGATGATTATTATGTGTTTATTTGAGTTAACTTCAAGTTTGGAGCATAATAATTCAGAATTGGTCAGGGGAAATAAGTTCCAGTTGTAAGTTTTGTTTAAACATTATTGCTACTCCACCATTTCACTTATTGTAACCTTGCAGAAGGATTTCATTGCTGCTAATATCAGGTTTTAGCCAGGCTGTGGTCAGTACAGTGATATCGGGATTATATAAGGATATGGTGGCATGGAAATCTTGGGCTTTGTTGACTATACTTCTTTGGTTCATATTGAGAAGCAAAAGGTACCATTAGAAGGGAGTGCGGAGTGAGTGGTGGGTAATGGAGAAGAGAGGCTAGGGCCTGGGTTAGAGTTGATATCTCCACTGATTTTTAGGTGAGTGTAGATACAACACTGGATAATAGTGAGTTTAGATAGAAGATTGTAATGTGTAGGAAATATATAGGATTTGGAGCTTAGCTAAAGTCATTTATATGGGAAGTAGGATATGTTAGAAGTGATGTAGACTTCAGGGGCAATTGCGATTTTAGTGTGAGGTGTTTTTGGGAAGAGAGGCCTAGTTATGGTCTGGGAGCAGGGATTGCTGTGAAGTTGGAATTGGAGGGATGTTAGGTAGTTAGTGAGAAAGAAGAGGGAGAGGATAAATGTGTGAAGTGATACAAGTTGAGGGTACGAGATGTGGCTGCTTGTAGACATTGTAATGTTTGACAAGAAGAGAAATGTACGATACAGAGAGAGTCAAAGGGGTAGGAGATATTGGAATAGGGTATGGTGAAAAAGAAAAATTAAGGGAGAGTATAAAGGTTAGTATGGAGAAACAGGGAGCAGATCTTGTTATAGGGTGGTGTGAGTGAAAGAAAATATGGATGAGGAAAGTAAGATGAATTGGGGGGAAGAGGAGGAAATAAGTGTATTAAACAAGGTGCAGAGTATATGGACTTAATTAGATGAAGAAAGATGTAGATGGAAGAGTTGTATTAAAGGTAAAAAAGGATGTGTTTTGCAGGAAGTAGAGATAGAAGGAGGTAGTTATAGGGTATACTAAGAGGAAGATAAGAGAGATATAGTTATGAGAATGAGGTTATAGTTAGTTGGTTGTGAGTTCATAGTAGGGAAGAGTAAGATGTTTCAAGTACTGTGATTGGATGTTATTGAAAGGGGTGTGATTAGGCAGAGATAAATGGAGAGGTAGTGGGGGCAGGTGCAATTGGGGGCAGGGTAGGGGAGTGAAGAGAGCCCGACAATAGAGAGGGTGAATGGAGTATATAGAACCAAGACCGGAAATGCAAGAAATGATAGAAAACCAATCTGAGAATGCCCAATTCGGTGCTAACACAGATCAGTTACAGTATATGTAAAAAATAAAGGAAATAACAGTGGTAAAAAGAATTTAGGTAGGCAGGAGGGTAGAGTTCTAATAGGAGGGATGGTATGGGCTGTGCTTGTTACAGTAGCAGTCATATATTAACATGTAGAACATGTTTAACATACATTGATTTTTGAAGAGCTTTGTTAGACTGGATGCCTTGAGGTGAGGGATCACTTGTCATTCCTTACTTGATAGGGGAGTCAGCACAGTACTGTTCATCAGGAAAGCTGCCTGGGTGGAGAAAAAAATGTAGTTTAACTATGTGGACTGAGTAGGAGTTTTTTTAAATCAACAAGAAAATGTGTTTAGGCATCAGTGTAAGGATGGGAGGAGACAGGGAAAGGACATTAATGAGAAAGAGAGAAGCTGTCACTTAGAGAGGGTAGATATAGAAGGAACACTAGTCACATTGAGATAAAATAGAGGTTTGCAATAAAACAAGTGTAGACAGGCCCAGAATCAGCATTCGGTACGAATAAAATATAAAGCTGTATAGCATCAGTTTACAGTCCAAGTAAGACCAAACAAAATAAGTGACTTACAATATCAGTGTACAGCTCAAACAACATTAAACAGTACATTAACAGCGTTTTATCACTAAATAATGGTTGCTTAAAGTAGTGCACTATTATTGATTTCAGAACAATAGATGCAACTGTGCCCTGTACTCACCATTAATGTTAGAATCAATAATGAACAATATTGAGCAATGGCTGGTAGGCTTAATGAACACAGCACAATCTAAGCACTTAAACACCATACGTATTCAATGAAATAGTGCAGTAATCAGGTCTAGGTAAACACATAATTGCATCAAATAGAAAAGTGTCAATATTTATAAATAGAAAAGCTATTCACAGGAAGTAGAACAGAACCACAAGCACTATACTAATATTCAAACCACAGCTGTCCTGTAAAAAAGAACAATATAAAGGCTGTACCTTTTCTTTCTGTACTGTTCAGTAATAGTCAAGTGCTATGACAAAATTGCAGCTATATATTGGAGTTCTGACACACCACCAGCAAAATAACTATTTAAGTTGAATGTATAGCTTTGTGACAGAAAGCAAAGTGAGAAAGATGGCATTTAATGCTGAAATCAAGTTTTAACTGCCACAAGACATGCAGGGAGTACAGAAAGTAAAAGTGTAAGCAAACTACAAGGGTCTAACAGAAAGTAGTACACTAGGTCTTGCATATCCCTGGAAAAACCAGAAACACAAGAAATTATAGAAAACCAATCTGAGAATGCGCAAGTAGGTGCTAGTACAGATCAATTACAGTATAATATGTGAAAAAGGTGAAGGAAAGAACAGTGAGAAAAAGAATTTAGGTAGGCAGGAGGGTAGAGTTCTAAGGGGTGGGATAGTACAATGGTGTGCTAGTTGCAGTAGCAGTCATATATTACCAGGCGGAACATGTTTAATATACATTGATTTTTGAAGAGATTTGTTATGCTGAATAGTCTAAGGTGAGGGATCAATGGTCGTTCCTGACTTGATAAAGGAGTCAGCACCGTACTGTTTGGAAAGCACCTACATTGATTTTTAAAGAGATTTGTGAGGCTGGATAGCCTGAGGTGAGGGATCAGTGGTCATTCCTCACTTGATAGGAGAGTCAGCACTGTACTGTTTTTCTGGAAAGCTGCATTGATTTTTGAAGAGATCTGTTAGGCTGGATAGTCTGAGGTGAGGGAGCAATGGTCCATCCTGAGTTGATAGGGGAGTCAGCACTGTACTGTTTCTCTGGAATACTGCCTTTTCTTTCTGTACTGATCAGTAATAGACAAGTGCTATGACAAAATTACAGCTATATATTGAAGTTCTGACACACCACCAGCAAAATAACTATTAAAGTTAAATTTATAGCTTTGCAACAGAAAGTGAAGAGAGAAAGATGGTGCTTAATGCTGAAATCAAATTGGCATCAATGGCATGGCATCATGGCATCAATATTTCCAATTCATGACACACAACACCACATCATGACAGTGGGATATCATGTCACCTGTTATCCCAAGACATGTGGAATGACATGTCTGTATGTTGCACATACCTGATATGGCAAAACATAAATCCAAAGCATATCCCACTGTTAGTGACAGAGTATGGACAGCATATGTTGTCTGTCAATCGTCTTGGTAACACACATATTTACAGGCTATCTCTTGTAGCATTATCTGCATGTTAACTGCCACAATGCAAGGACAGTTGAATGTACATGGAAAGTGTAATGTGTTAATGTGTGTCATGCACTCATTGAAACTGAATTAAATGCCACACAATAATAATATATAAGCATGACAGATGCACAGTATCCATACACAAGAGTGTATATACAATCCAATCAATGAAATGGCAATCATCGCATTGGCAGCATAACACAAATGGAGCACAAAGACAATACTTACAGGGGTCTATATTACAACATTGAAAAGACTGGCATTCGAATGCCTTAAAAATTAAAATTGCCATACTTCAAACTCACTTTTGTGGAAGACACAGCCCCCCACACCCCACGCTAATTATATATACCAACTCGGAGATCGCACTACAGTGAGGAAAGGGCAAATTTTCCAATCTTCCCTGTACCACAATTTCAGAAAAAAAAAACACATTGATGAATGGCATTTCTGATATTAAAACCATTCAGTCTTCAGCTTCTTTGACTTGGTAATAGGAACCCTACTTATGGACTAGAAGGACCAGTCTGGTGGGGCTTAGACTCCCAAATGATCTTATAAGCTATTATCCTGAATAAATCCCACATAGCTCATGCCATTTCCACAGAGATGGACCCCATCATGTCCCTCATCTGTGCTTGGGACACATTGGTCATGACCTCTGGATCTCCTTCTGATAATCATCTTGATCCTAGTTGTGCCAATATCTGCTCCGGGGTGCAGGCAGGATGGCTCTGGCAGGGGTGGGTTCAGATTCCTTGACATTGTCATCATCATCATTGTCACTGTTATCATTGGAGGACTCTGGCAGTACCCTTGTATGTGCTCATCATTGTCTTTGGAATGGACAACATCCAGAGGCCCCATGCTTTGTAAAGATTAATTGCAAAACACAACAGAAAAGATAAGCAAATGTCTATCACGCAGTACAGTTCCATGAATATCACAGCACAAAAGAATATGATTATGATGACAATTCATATAAAAACAAAAAGAAAACTGGAACCACGAGTAGCTTGGTTTATTCAGACTCAAGTAACAAACTTTCACACTATTCATACTGCTTCTTCAGGCATTAGACTCTTCCTGCTACAAAGGTTACTTAAATACATTTAGCTAACAATAATCAATTAAACAATTACCTAATTAAATACTAAAACAAGACATTCTCTTCTTAAACAAAAACTTAAGAATTATACATTATTTTTAAAGAACTGTATCATGTAACTTTCTTAAAATAGGCTTAATGCTTAACATATCATTTAAGCCTAGTGGAAAATAAGCCCTAAAACACAAAATACATTTAGCTTCCATTTTCCTGCCTCTTCTGATGTAAGTTGGGGTGTTATATAAAACAAGAAACTTAAAACTGTGCTTGTCACACTTATCTAAAAAGTGCCTATAAAGTGCATTAGTAGTCTTTTTCCTTCTAACCTCAGACAAATGACTACAAGGACCATCTTTTATTCTTTGGTTAGTTTTACCTATATAGAATACTGGGCAGATGTTACATTTTGCCATATATACAAGATCTCTAGTGTTACAGTCACCCAGCACTTGTATATAAAAAGGTTTCCCTGTCAAAGGATGCAAAAAATAACTTTCCTCGTAAATAAATTTGCAAAAACTGCATTTTCTACAAGGTCTAGTCCCAGTAACACTTAATTGTCTTGGTAAAGTTTAATTTTTTTTCTTTATAACAAAGTTTATTTTTCAATGTAATTTCTTTCTTATATGTATATAAAGGACCTGTGTCATAAAACGTCTTTTAACTCTGGTACCTGTGCAAACACTGGTTAGTATTTCTTTATTATATTTTTAAGTTCTGTTGTCTTCTGACCATATGTTACTTTACATTGATTGGAAGTAGATTTATTTTTCTTCTGTTTTGTTGAATCATTATTAGAAAAAATTGGTTGATAATGAATGTTTCTTTCATTGAATATATTATTCTTTATCTGACATACTTAGTTTTATTGCAACCTCTGACTGGGAGGCCACTGTTGAGTACAAAGAATTAATTTGGCAACTCAGGCTAAATGCAACCAAACCACCTGGTTTAAATGATGCTATAAGTATCAGTAGTCTTTTAAAATTGAGACGAGCAAAACTATAGAATTAATCTACATAGCTAATTTTGGTTATTAGGTTCCAACAGGTGGATGTGGATTTACAGTGTGTGGATACTATTAACTTGGTGCTAAAGGGTATATGTACACAAACATTTTTAACATAAAAAAGGTTTTAATATAAAATAATTTTTTAAGACAAAGCATGGTCATATTAACCTAAACACTATGATCATTAGCATAGGAGGCTTGATACAATATTTATTTCTGGCACATATTTTATCATATGTATATATTTTATTACTAGTACAGTTTTTTTTTTTTTTTTTTTTTACATATTTAAATATTTATGGTAGTGTATTTATTAGGTACATTATTTGTAGATTATAGGTCTTAATACTAAATATAGTTATACTAATTCATTTATATGCAGTTTACATAGTAATATTTTAATATTTTAATATTTCAAAGATATTTAATATATTACGTGTACATATTACTGGTGCTATTGGACTTTGAAATTAAAGACATTTAGGTAGTATATGTTATTGATACTATTTTCACATGACATTCAATAATGTTAGAAATGATGTACATAAACATGGGGGATTTATAACAAAGAGCAATTACAAAGAAAGAACAGGCTACATTTATTGTGGTTTATGATGTTTCATAGTTAACAGGTGTTTAGATGTAGGTTGTTGATATTCATTTTTATGCATTTTACGCATTTCTATTTGGTTGCATTTGGATTCATTTGCAATGAAGTTTTAGTTGACACTGTGATAACTATTGTCAGAACATTTACAAAAAATTCTGCAGATCAACTGCCATTAAGGTATTTTAATTAAGCTGATTAATTACACTAATTGGTAATCAACTGCCCTATTTAAAGGGAGTTCAATATCCTGCTGTTGTATCTTGATAAAGCCTGGGATTTACACAGGCGAAAGCGCTTGATGAATTTGTTGCTGTTCACCTTATTGTGTTGTTCGTCTTAAAATAAAAGTGATTTTATTACGTCGAAGAGTCTTGGAAGAGTTCATTGGGCATCGAAGCGCTGTTTGCGTTTTATTGTGGTTTTGTGGGACCCAGTTCGTGTTTTTGCTGTTTTATTGCAACCTCTATTACAGAAGTTTAACTCCATTTGTTCAAGTTGGTCATTCATTCTAAAATCTTGTGTGTTCAATCTACATGCACATGCCATCTGATTTTTGACTATGTTATCAATCATAAATTGAGGGTGCATGCTATCCCTGGATAAATATGTGCATTTTTTGACCGACTTCTTAAACATAGTATTATTCAACTTGCCAGTTAAGTTTTTCTTCAGTGTAATATCCAAAAAATCAATTTACCTGTAAGGAACATTTTTCTTAGACTTCAAAATTGAAGTAGTGGTATTTAAAAATAAAACAAAATCATCTATCTCATACAAAGGGCCATCCCATTTTAAAAAAATGTCATCAACAAAATATCTATAAAAATTCACTTTCTTATAATAATTAGGGTTGCCTATAGGGGAAGTCACATATTGAGTCTCCCAGTAGTTCATAACTATATTCATATATGTGTTAGCCACTGGAGTCCCCATGGCTACACCTTTTGATTGTTTATATAATTTTTCTTGAAAAGAAACACATTATTAGTCAATACAAGATATAACATTTTACAAATTAAATCAACATTTAAATTACTTAGCTCTGGTTGATTTAATATATAAGCTTTTACCATATCTATTCCTTGATCATTTGGAATATACGTAGAAAGTGATTCTACATCTAACATGACTAAATAGCAAGTTAATATGGAATTATGTAAGGCCCATGTATATACTTGTTGCAAAATTTCAGAACTGTCTTTAACAATACTTTTTGATGTCTTTAATACTGGTTTGAAGTACTGTTCTAAGTACTTAGAAATAGGCTCTGGCACCCATCCTGTAGATGACACTATTGGATGAAGTGGCAGAGAAATAACTGCTTTATGGACCTTGGGTATTCCTTATATAACTGGAATGACATATGTATCTTAAAAAATCAAATACCTGTTTAGTAACAATACCTTGTTTAAACATCTGCAAAACACAAATATTAACTGTTGAGAAAATATTAAAGACATCTTTACCAGAAATCATGATATTCATCTGAACTCAACATGTTGTACATTGTTTCCAGGTAGTAATGTTTGTCTAATATTACTACAGCCCCTCCTTTATCTGCTGTTGTAATGTTATCATTTTCAACCAATTTACGTAAGGCTAGATATTCATCATGTTTGTAATTGCAAAATCTTTTGGTTTTACTTTGGTCCATGGCATGCAAATCATACATTTCATTTTCAACCATTACCTCAAAGGCTTGAATGACATTATTCATTGGTGGTGTATACATAATGTTCCTACGAAGTGTACATGGAAGGACCTGTGACCTGTCTTTAAATGTAGCTTGCAAATTTAATTTTCTTGTATAAAGTTTTAGTTTAATCAATACTTTTGCAATATCAGTATCTGTAGCTGGCACATAATTTAGTCCCTTATTCAATACATTCAATTCAGAGCCAGTAAATTCACTTTTGGATAAATTAAACACAATGCCAACTTGCTGCAAGTTTACTTTACCTCTGTTCGATTCATTTATTTCCAGTCACACTGGCTTTGGCTCCTTTTTCATTTGGGTAGTATAGGAAATGGTCGTGCTGAACAGTTGAAGTGTTTTGTAACAAATAATTCCACAGGATACAAAGCAGAAACTGAATTAGCATTATTATTACTGCTGGAGGCTTATTAATGTCATTAGACATGTTTCAAAGCTGTGTATTAGCCTCTGCTGTAACTATCGACAACTGTTAATGCATTGAAGAGAGACTGATGTTTTCTGGTGCTGGAATCGGCATTCTTTCCACATTTGAACATAAGGGTGGTTGATTGGTCAAAGTTTGTGGCATTGGTTCCATAGCAGTCTTAGGATTAGGCCAGGTAAAAACGTACCCTTTGTGGAAGTACAGGAAATCACAATGTCATTTTTTCTTCTTTATACTTTTTAGTTTTTCTTCAAACACGAGTATTTTATGTAACACTTCTTGCAACAGAGATGAATGCACATTAGTTTCCACAGAATTAAGCAGCTCTTGATATAGCATAGTAATTTCACTTTTTAAAGTTACTTCCATAGGCTCAAAATATTTATTCATCAGTTTCATGTATTCAAAGGAAAGATTCAGATTAAGAGCCTGCCATTGATTTACTAGATCAGGGTATTTGTCTCTATAGGTCTATGATGACAATTCAACATGGACTGGCATACATCCATTTTGGGCAGAGTTACTTATGCCCCATTAGTAAAATGTATGTTGGTATTCTTTTCTGAACAGTTTTATATGCTTTGACACACCCACATGTATTATTAGCTTTGTAAGAATGTATGAATGTTGAAATCAACAGATTGTACTCTCTGCATTCGATGACTTATATGAACAACAACAAAGTCTCATTGTTAAAATGAGGAGAAAGTGATATGACAATATTGTGAACAATAGGTAAGCCATATGACAGACTTCTGAGATAGCCACCATGATAATCATCTGAACACACTTCAATATAATGAGTACAATAGTAAAAACAATGTGATGTGTTCATTCAACACATCTGATGACATACAAGAATCTGATATCTATGTTACTAACTGTATTGTATTTGTAAAAATATATGCATCATCTATGAAGCAATTAGCAATCAATAGCCTACAAAATCCGATTATTGTGAATTGCTTGCTGATACTGAACTGCTGCAATCAAATAGGTATCTGCTCAAGTGTCATAAACCTACGCTATAACTGTGTTTCTACAAAAACACCCACATGCTTGGATTTTAATTACATTTGTAAGCACAGCTTCTGTGTGATAATTTCATTTACCTTACTGATGCACAATGGGTATTCCTGCATTCAATAAATGTCCCATCCCTCCAGAATCTACTCCAACCCTATTGCACCACCAGACCACTAAGATCCAGCAACAAAAATCACTTGCAGATCACTAAAGCCAATAACTCTGCTGGTGAAGCACTATTCTCTTGCGCCATAGCCAAATTATGGAACTCACTCCCACCCACAATTACCTCCGTACCATCATGCACCAACTTCAAAGCTTTATTAAAAGCGCACCTAAAAACATGCTGGCTATACCCTTGCAACTCCCACTCTAATATCATCCACCCCATCCAACTACTACCTTTTTTTCACCTCCACTAACTACCTTGATGATAGCAAGCTCAGATGTTCAGCCTAGTACTTATTATACAGCAGGAACTTCTCATTGTTACATTTGTTAATGCCTGTTATGTACTTCACAGATAAAGATTCTAGTTGTCTACTGATGTACTATGTTCTTCATCTGTAAATATGTTGTAAGTAATTTCTATGTTAAATTGTTAATCGCTATGTAATCCAATGTAACTACTGTCTGTTTATTTTACTGTGGAGCTTTTCTCCCCGGGCCTCCACTGAAAATGGACCCACATCCAGTCGGACACTCCCGGTCAACAAATTTAAATAAAATAAATAGATAAAATAAATAAATAAGTGTTATTGTGAAAGGTACAGGCCTGTAAACAGAAGAAGATGCATTTCGGTTAATAAAATAGTTAAAATAATCAAAATACCTCTCTCCCTCCACTAATTCTCAAGCTGTGCATCTGCTTGATGCACATGGCTTTATTTCAGCTGTGATCCTCTTCACCTGAAATCAAAAAAAGAGAATGTATGAATAATGCAGTCCTCAAATAACACTGATGTACATTTTTTCAGCACATTTTATAGACATTTATTTGTGAATAGCATTAGATAATCACAATGCATTGTTGACATTTTTACATTCGGGTGATAACATCTTTGAAAACAGATTGGAGAACATGAGATTCAAATTTGAAACTACAATCTACACCCTAACTCTAATCTTGAGAGGAACCTGCCTATCTAACCCATTTTAACTGAAAAAAGCCTGTTTTCCATGTAGTGAAAAGATGTTCTGACATCATCTGGTTGGTGGATGGTCTACCAATAAGGATCTTGGCATAAGATTGCAAAGTATGAACATGTGCTGCTCACATAGCCAAGCAGTTGGAAAATGATACTCATGTTAGCATCATGTTCAGAACCATTAACAGTAATTGAGAGCATATATTCCTCAGGCAGTGTGACAGTGTCATGTAGCATACAGTTTTTATGAACAGAGCCATACATGTTGCTGTACATAATGGACACAATACGGTATGTGTGAGGACCATGATATTTCTTGCAAAAGTGCACATCACTTGTAAAATACACACATCTTCCCTGTTGTGCATTTCAACTGTTAGTTTGCACATCCCGCTCCCTCACAATTTGAGGATGATGTTATTCTATTTCATGAGAAAACAGACCTTCATAGCACTTTTAAAGTATAGATTATTAACAAAAGAATTGCTCAGATACATATGTACACAAGTACATACAGAATCATATTACCCCTTGAAAACCATGCCCCCTGCTACTTAAATATATCATCTCCAAGATTGCACTTCACTACCCCTGCTTATAGTTAAAGGGTAATATGTTTCTGGATGTACCTGTGCTGGAATACAGTAAGTGTTGGTATCCTGTGTGTTTTCAGTATTATAAGAGTCAGTGTTTTGAGTTTTCAGTATTTTGAATTTTCAAGATTTTGGTCTCAGAATTCTGGGTTTCAGGATTTTGAACTGAACCCCATAAAACATATGTACATGTACAAAAGACATAATTATGGATATTATCACAGCATTAAATAAATTAACAACATGTGGATCAAACCCATAGTTGATAGGACAGTATTTACCAAGTCCATGTAATTATCCTCAAGAGCTAATTGTCACAATAGCTAATTTGTGATTATAAAAACATCTATCTGATATATATATATATATATATATATATATATATATATATATATATATATATATATATAAAACAGAGAAAAGTCCGCAAATTCTAAAGCAAAGCTCAGGTATGTGTAGAATATTGACATTTATTGTAGGGATCTACGGGCTGTCTCTGCTCCTTGGTGACCATCCTTTGACATCCATATTCCTCTGATGTAGGTCATCATAGCAGTGACAAATCTGCACTCCAGGGCGGTAGATCCCCATCTTCTGTTAATGCTCTCTCACAATGCAGTTCAGTGCATCAATCATGGTGAAGTTTCTGGGTTGAGCTGTCATCCTCTGCGCCAATCCACTGTACACAGTCAACATCTTAGTCATCTCCTCATTGCTCCAGTTGGGTGCATAGACATGTCTCAGCCTCCTCCAAGTAGCCACCATAATCCTCAAGTTGGAAAGTCTGGAAAATAGAAACGCAGAGAAATACTCACTGAGGAACTACTCAGTTTTCAGTTAGCAATGATATGATCAGTAAATGTATCAAAATCAGTGTTTGAAAGTGGCACTGATGTCATGTTATCAGATCATTAGAAGATAGCATGTGCCACACATAGTACCATTTATAGATATCTATTGGGTATTTATGCAGTATACCTGGGTATTTTGGTACATTAAGTCAATTTACATAGATTTGTGTGAATGGAATTCCACAAACTTGAATTTTAATGAAGTTCATTAATTATGTATGGTGCAAATGGTACTTAAAATAAGTGCATACAAGGTGGACTTTGAGTCTGTGATTTGGAGTGAGAGGTACATTGACAATTGGTAGCATTTCTGTTTTGATGATTAGTAAATCTCTTAGCATTAGTCGCTTCAAAATGTACATGTTTAAATTAATTTTTAATCAAAATGTTATCTTAAATAGATGTTATTATAAGTTACTAGAATGATGTTGTCTTGAACTTTATACATACAGGTGTTGTTCTTTTAAACAGTTTATTTTAGTCCCATATGCAGTTGTATAGACAGACTTTCATTGCAGATGTTAATAGTATATGAAGACTGATTTATGGTTCACCCTGATTCTTACTGGTAAATACTTGCACTTAGTGGTGTAACTGCAGAAACCTACAGATTCCACTATCTGTATCTAGTGTAGGATATTAATATTAAGGATATTTATTAATTCATGTCTCAAAAAAATGTTAAAAAATATGCTGTTGCTTTTATGGATATATCTTCAAGGATGCTTCTTAACAAAGGTATTATCAGTACTGGCTCAATATACTAAGGATCACTACTTATCTATTATCTGGCTATGGATCCTGAGGTTTGATGACACTTTATGTAGTTCTTCAAATTGCAATTTGTAGTATTTGAATATGACATGCAAGCAGACACATGTGGTATGATACTGTTGTCTTTGGACCTCCACTTAATATAGACGTATAGTCAGAGCTTCTAATCCCGCTTATGAGCTATAAAGATATTACAAGTTATCTTTATTTTATCAGGGTTACATATGAAGATACAGTATTATACAGACATTTTCATTGCACAGGAATGTTCACAGAATGAAATGCATAAATGGGCTCAAACATGAACATTATTATGTGCATATCACTGTCTTTCAGATTGCCAACCATCCTAGGAGTGACAACTTCTCCCCCTGGAAAATGACATCATAATTTATTTTCTCTGCCAACATGGAAGGAGACTCCTAGGCCATTCAGGTGATACTATTTGGAGAAAGAAAATCTGGATGGACCTCACCAACATGATTCATGCACTTGAAGGCCACAACCAATCCCATGAAGCCTGTAAATGATGCTGCTTGGACATTTATTTTATTTAACATTTGTTTACAGGGAAAGTCCAACTGGGACAGAGCCCATTTTCAGCAGAGGCCCAGGGAGAAATGCTCCAGACCTGATATGATCTTTCATGCAGCCAACAGAAGGACACATTATGAGAGATGGAGGGCACATTATAAGAGATGGAAGGATACCACTGGTGGTCGACCACCACCACTGACCACCCCTGATGACATCACAATATTTCTGGCCTCATTGCATACAGCAAGAGGAGAGCGATGCATTTCTGGTGGTAGGATTGAAGCTGGATCTCCAGGATAAGCATGTATGTATTTCCATTACAGGGCTGTGTATTGAGACAGTCATTGCAAATTGCTGTAGCATACATCTTCATGTATTGCTGTTTTTTATTTGCAGCAGCTGAGCTGAACCATGTACACACATCCACACAGGGTAAGGATGATGATTGTAAATCTACTGATATGTATTGATACAACTGAATTACAGACAGAGCAGTCCAATCAGCATTTGTAATGCTGTTTGCATTATTATTCATAGGTCTATCTACTTTGAGAATAAACCAGGGATTGGTAGGTGAGTGTCTCTATACTGTTACTGTGAACACTACCTTGTTACTGCCTCAACCTCATTTCATGACACTGCTGTTTACTGTTATATTGTTTTTCCCTAACATTGAACACTACAGGTGCATCCAGTGGAGGGGCAAGTTGTGCATTATCAAGTGCAGATGGACCACTTATGTTACAGTAAAATTGTCATAGCTTTCAACAATGTGTAGTACACATAATACCTGACATTTATGTCAGTACAGGCTCATCTGGTGTATAGGTGCAACATCTATCATGTGAATATTTGCAGCTCATGTTACAGTGTTGTATATGTGATGCTGTCAGTATTCTTTTTGCTAAATACATGGCTGTGCTGTCTTTCTGTTTACTTTTCCACTGCAGGATCCACAGTACAACCCCCAACCTCTACGCCACAGGAGTCTGTCAGTGGTGTGTGATTACATATGTTCTTTACCTGTCCTCGCTGTTAATCCTGTAGTTGACCTCCATCAATGCTGTGTCCTTCTTCCCATTCCTAGGCTAGTCTGAATCAATGTCCTCAAGTGCACACATGAGTGGTATGTGCATGTCATACATTCTGTATATTTTAACTGTGTTCACCTGGTTACTGATGTAAATGATGTGATCAGTAATGCTATTTGTTTTCCCTACACTACTTGAAGTTCATCCTTGCTCAACAACACCATCTTCCCATGACTCGTTTATGGCTTCCATCACTGCAGCCTGTTGCAGTATATTAACAGCAGGTTGCATTTTTATATATGTTTTGATATTTGGTACGGATTTTGCCATAATCCATAGTATTCACTTGAATTCCTTGGGGTCTGTAAAGTATGCACCAAGGATTTCAGAAACAGAGTCTGCATGGCTGTCTGTCTCATTTGATTTATATTGTGTGTGCAAGATCTGTTTTGGAATCAGACAGGTGTGCAAGGAATCTATAATTAGTCTATGCTGAATACTTAAGTACTCAGTTTACCTTCTGGAATCACATCTGCACAAGGTTTGCTGAAATCTTCCTTTAGTGTGCTGTGCTGTCTGCAAATAGCTTCTGCAAACTTTATGGAATCCAGCCCAATAACATTGCTCCTTAGGTTTACTATCAAAATTCAGAATGGCAGTTGTACGTTTATTCACAATGCCGAACCTAAAAGTCAAAAATGTACTCACAGTTTTGTACTAAATGTCGGAACTGATAACCGCAATGTTCACATTCAAAGCTCTGAATGTTCAGAATTGAAAGTCCATGTTACAATTTATGTTTTGCAGGGAGGCAAACCCCTGTGCATCCCCCATGTGAGGGCTGCACCCTCCACCCCCTGCATTTTATATATACCAACTCAGATTACACTTCAGTGAGGAAAACGGTAACTTCCTTGATCCTCACTGTACTGCAATCTCCATTCACAATGCCAGACTCATAATAACGAATGAAGCTTTACTTTCATTATTATGATTCGTAATATTTCAGTTCGGCATTGTGAACCTCGAGAATCTTGTTTTTCACATGTCATTCACACAACTGCCATTCCAATTTTTGATAGTAAACCTGGTGCTTATACTCAGTTCATCTTTGTATTCACCATGGAAAAGTAAATGTGATTTGACCATTATTTCTGCTATTCTGCTTGTATGGATAACCTAAATTCCACATATTGAAGAAGATTACTACAAAAACCTCAACTGGATTTATTAACTTATATTCAGCTAATACTTCATGACTTCTAGCAGACTGTTATACTAAACTTTAATGCAACATGAATCATGAGTGCTAGATGTCTAGAAATATGTCAAGGCAAGGTCATTGATCAAAAGTGGTAAACCACACAAAGCTGGAAACTCCAGCATTTTTCAGATCTTTTTCAATGTGCTGAAACATCCAGTATTCTTATAAATTAAGGTTATTTTTACAAATTAACTGCTGCATATATGCCCAGAAACTGCTCACCAATAATCACCATGAGGCTATAGCTGATTATGGCACTCATAATTTATTAGTCAAATTAACAGACAAGCTACAGATGTCTTCGAATCACAGTCATTCTATTTTTTTTTTGTAAGGCTGTGGAGATACTTATCCACTTACTCTTCTTAGTTTGACTAAATCACTTAGAATGCCACCAAACACTGCTCTGTTGGTTTAGAGGCTATTTTGCTGATAGGATGTATGCATCAGCCTATAAATTTCTCTGTTGTTAACTCGTAACATGAAGCTACTGTCTCCTGAATTATCAGTCTTGGAATCATTACTGTTTTATATATTGCTAATCTGAAGATCAAAACATAAAAATGACCATGACTTTTTAACTTTTACTTCTTTATGGATAGAGTCAAGCCAATAAAGCTGTTCAAAAGCCATGTCACTGAAACACTTAAAGATCAAGTTCAATGGATCAGGTTATCTCATCCCTGTTGTTTAAGCATGTATGTGCTTGTCCATCACAAAGTCTGATTTTAGAATATAGTGGCACAATCACATTATGAATGGTCAGTGCTAAGAAAAACACTGCACAGGCACAGTTGCACCGCTAGCTTGCTCCCAGATCAGCGCCAACAAGTATCACTTTACAATGATGCTGATCTCGGTACAGGAAGTGAGACAGAGTGAGAGAAAGACAAAGGAAACAACAGGAAATGCATAGTAGCTGTTGTTGAGATAGTAGTAAATGCTACAATAGCTACACTTGTTCATATTTTTTGTTGCAGTTCACTACAATGATTGCCCAAGCTAAAAGAAAAACAATGCCAAATGAGTTATGGTGCTGTACATTTACGTACATCAAACATGTATAGTGAGTTTTCTTTCTGAGTGAGTTTTTAAAACTTTTCATGTGTATACAAAAAAAAATTCCCATGGCGTTTTGCTCACCACAAAAGATCGGAGGCAGATAATTGTAGGTTTACATGTGAAATCCACGAACTGAACATGAATTCTAATTTTGCATTACATAGACATCTGCCCAAAAATCTTTCCCATTCCTCACACTTACTATTGCCTCCAAACAAAGTCAAACATCTCTTATGAAAATATACACCAATCAAGAAGAAAGAATCACAGCTGACTGACACAGATTTTTAATGCATTTTTAAATAAGTAATATTATTTGCAAGACTGATGATGAAATGTACTTTCCTCTACAGAGAGGTACATGAAAGTTTAAATGGAATCACTCAGTGTGATTTGATTTTAGACCGTTGGACCTGGTCTTTAATGTCCTTAAGGGGCTATTGGCATATATTCCATGGGCCTCTATTTAAGGAAGTTTAAGATATCACACAGTGAAAACTCTAGGTTGAATGGATTTTTTTCTTGCAGTTTTTACTGAATGGTTTGTCTGTGTGATGTTTTTACTATCTCTTAGGACTTTGTTAACCCTTAGTGTTAAGGAGCTGTAGATCTGACATGGTGGCTACACCCTGTTAAATATTTTCTTTCCACAGCTTTCTCCTGATGGATTTGGCTAGGATTTATAGTTGGACTGCACAGGTGTGCGGAACTAATATTCTGGAGTTCTGTTCAGGGGATGAATCACAGCTATGCAGATAATGCATTATACTTTATCTTTCAACTCACACTCCCTTCACAGAGCCCCAAAGTAGCTATTTCCTATATGTCTAGGAATCACACCTCTTGTGTTGAAGGGATGGCATGGAAATGACATGGGGCGGCTGGGACTGGGGACCATTTTCTTTTATCTACAATAGCTGAAACCTTTCGGTTGGGGATAGGTTTGAGGTTGATATGTAGGGTGTGTTGCTGTGAGGCATGTCTTTCAGCAGTATTTTCTTGAACCTTTTGTTATGGGGAAGGGGATGGGGCCAAGAAGTAGTTTCTTTTGCAAGGAAAAACAGTTGTATTAGCAGGACTGCCATGAGGTCTTTATGTTAGGGCATGTAGATGACAGATACTGTTAGTTTACTCAACTGGCATGATACCTTCTTGCTGGCGGCTGAAAGATGGGCACTGTGTTAATGACAGAAAGCTAGCCTCTGGCAACAAGTGTACATCTGTCCAGTACAGAACAATTAACTTAAGATATG
Source organism: Protopterus annectens (assembly GCF_019279795.1). Taxonomy (NCBI): domain Eukaryota; kingdom Metazoa; phylum Chordata; order Ceratodontiformes; family Protopteridae; genus Protopterus; species Protopterus annectens. The sequence continues at coordinate 1,675,980,466 of NC_056731.1, read as the reverse complement.
TAGTTCCTCCAAAGTATAGTTTGACTGTCTGTCGGATAATGAGTTCTAACCCAGGTTCAGACAAATAATCTGATTTTAATTATCTCTCTCAGTGCCAAGTTGTGCCATCCTGACACATTACTATGCACTCATCCAGGATCCCATCAGTGCTTTTGTCTGTCTCTCTATGATTGGGTGTATTGGAAAAGTTATTAATGACTAACATTTCTGGGAGTACCTAAATGGGATTGGGGTTGTAATATGTTAATCATACTGAAGACATCCACAGACTACAGGTTTATTGCATTTGCCTTGATCTGGGAAGCTAAGGCTTCCCATTCATATGCATACCATCAATTTTTGCCTCAAGACTCTGAAATTTCTGAAGCCCACTGAAAGTTCAAGTATAGTGCAAAGTATACATATACTCTAATATCTGAATTTTTTCTCAATATTCTGCACCATTGGTGTACAGACTTATGAACTTTAAGTGAAAGAATGCAAGGGGCTGCTGCAGGTCTGCTACATCTGTATGTGCTAGATGCTGAAGTCAGTGCTGCTGCTGTTGATGCTGACAATAGGCCTAGACAGTGAAGGAGAAGAGTGTTCAGATCCAGGGTAACCTTCCAGGAGCTACATGAGCTGGGGAATGTAGAATGCTACAGAGTGGACAGGGACATACTACAAGAACTCACAGAGCTCTGCAGTCCTCAACTCAGGCCCATAGGCAACAGAGAGGAACCCGTCCCAGTAGAAACAAAGGTATGTGTAGCCCTTAGGATAATAGCCACAGGTACCTTCCAAAGACCAATTGGGGACACGATAGGGGTCTCACAGGCTTCAGCATCCAGGTTACTCCACCATTTCCTGGATGCCATGGTACCACAGGCCAGTAAGCACATTTATTTTCCTCTCACCCATGAGGCAAGGGCCAGCAATATGCAATGCTTCTACTGTGTAGGACACTAGCCAGAGGTACTGGGTGCCACAGAGTGCATTAATGTGCACATCAAGACACCACCCGGTGAGGAGGATAGAATCTGCATCAATCAAAAGGGATACCACTCCATCAACTGCCAGGTTGTGTGCAATGCCCAGATCTTTATCATGAATGTGTGTGCTGGCAGCCCTGGCAGTTATCACAACTTCCATATCTGACACCCATCACAATTGTACCACATATTTGCTAGGGGGACATCCGATATGGCCATTTACTGGGGGATGCTGGCTATGCACTGGATCTGTGGATGATGACACCCATCAGAAATGCACACACACCCAAAGCGGAATGCCGTAATGAAGCACACACACAAAATAGGAACATCATAAAGCATGTGTTTGGGCTGCTGAAGTCACGGTTCCGGTGCCTTGATATATCTGGTGGATCCCTGCAGTACTCTCCAGCCACATATTGTGCACATATGTTCACAGTATGCGCCATGCTACACAATATGATCCTGTGGAAACAGCTGGAGCAGGATCAGCAAAAGGAAAGGATACATAGCTCCCCACCAGTGCCTAGGTCACCACAGCCATGCTCACAGGAGGAATCAGAGGAGGACTGCCCTGATGATGTCCCCATAGGTAGATGTAGGCATGCCCAGTACACCCTGGCATTGGCTTAGAGCCAACGCATAGCACATTCACTGATGACCTAGGAACCCAAGGACTGAGACCTTACTCCTACTCACATACATATATTAAAATAGCTGATGCCAGGCAACCCACACAACCTGTACCTATCCATGTATTGGCTTTGTACTGCTTGCATCACACAGAGTCAGCCTTGAAATACAAGTCTGTCAACTGCTCCACTGGCAAGGTATGTCTCTAACTTACACACTAATTGTAAGGTTACCATAATATGGTATCATATGTATGGATCTGATGTTGTTATGCAAGTAAATATAGTGGGCTATTTGGACAGATGCAATATCCACATGGAACTACAGATACCCAATCCAATAGTATGCATTCCTTAACATTCACTAGGCCTCATGGTTGGAATATTCACAACATCATGCAAGGGAGATGTTAAACAGTGGCCACACATGATATGTGGACAGCTGCCTACCCAAGCTCATCATATGCTGTTGTTCCCCCACCCCAACACAGCAATGTACTCATATAACTGCTTTAACAGAAAATTAGCTATGGTATATCAGTTGACCAGGCAATCTCAGGGCTGTAACAAATATCGCTCACACATTGTATGTCTCTCTCTTCATGTACGATACAATGTACATATTTATGCTGTTGATTGTGTCATGAATGACTCCCCTCTGTCTAGCGACCTGTGTGGCTCAGTGGACTAGGGAAGCTAGCATGGGTGATGGTGCTGATGATTCTAATCTGGAATTACTTTCATCTTTTGCATTTGAGGAAGTACTATGTTGGTGTTTTCATGAACTGTCATACCTCTCAACCTCTTAGTGCAAGAAATCTGGACAAAACCAGAGGGTTTGGCAGGTCAAAGGCCCAAACATACGGACAGATTTTAAATATTGTTCCCATAAACCTAGAAAGTTGCTGGAATTAAAGGTGTTACATTACTACATATTTTCTGAAGGATATAAAGTCTGAAACACAAATAGTTGTCTGTATTTAGTATAATGTAGTGACGTCAATATTCAATAATTCACCAAAAGACCACAAATGTATGAAGAACAGATCAAACATATGAGGCAAAACTCTGGACAGTCTGTGAAAATCAGGAAAGTTGAGATGTATGCAGACTGTCAGTCTGTTGGTGGTATAACATTCCTAACCTCAGTCACATATTAAGTACAGCACACAGCTGGGGAATACCATGGACATTCTGAGTAAAGTGCAGTACTGAAGAAACAGGGGTGGATGTTAATGTCTGTAACATTAATCCCAGACTGGAGTACAGGTATGTGTGGTCTGGAGTCACTTTGCAAGTACTGGCAGTCCCACTGAGCATGCCCAGACACAGTTAAAATAAGTTCAGTTCTGTTGCCCCTTCATCAGAATGACCTGTTATGTATAAATGTCTATACATACAGGCATATACATATACATATGCCATTATCTCTCTCTCACATGCATAGTATATCTATCACTATGTAGTATCAAATAGATATATACAGATATATATATATATATATATATATATATATATATATATATATATATATATATATATATATTAAAATGATATGATATATGATTAAAATGATACATACACTCCCCCATATATCTACATAACACATATACATAGCATACATACACACAGCTACATTTATATATACATCCCTGTCATATACATAAAAATGTGTGTGGAAGTCTGTATTGTATTACATATGCTAATAATGGTGAGTAAATCTGCACTATCACATAGCCATACTGCTGCTCAAAGGATGCAAACTAAGGGTGCAACATTACATAATCCACTTACCTACAGATCCCTGTGCCTGCTGGATGTCACTACATCGACAGACACAAGTGAGCAGGTGGTGTAATATATAATGTTGTCAATGCACTTATGGACAGGGACCACTGTCCCTGCCCACATGTTTGCATATGTAACTGCAAGCAGCCACATATGGGCATACTGGCAACTGTACACACATAGCTAGGATAAAACAGTTATCTCACTGCAAGGATACTAGATGCAGATAACAGTATGAAACAATATCACTCTGCAGGCCACAGATGCTGTTCAATACAAGCCTAGTTTGTGTAATGCACAAGTACTGTGCCTGCAATCACATATACAACAGACTTCATCTGTGGTGAGTGCAATAAGTACAGTGATCTGTAGTATATAAAACTGTATAGGCAGGGGTTCTAATCTCACTCCAGCCTACTTGGTGTGTGTGTGCACTGTCCTGCAAAACAATGAGCATGCACTCATGGGCTATCCACCTGCAATGGTTATGCACTTTTTAGTCCCATAACTTGCTGCTGGCTTCCAAACTGCCCTATTCTACAAGGCCTAATGATGTCAGTCACCTTAAGACTACCAGCTGTCAGTACAGTATTAGATGTAAGCTGTGATGCATGCGATAAGTAATGTGATCTATAATGTATAAGACGAGATAGTTAGGGGTTCTAACCCTACTCCAGCTTACTTAGTGCATGTGTATATATCTGTATGGCATAACCTTGGTAACCTAGACATAGGTAGGGTTTTGCAGTGTTTTATTTGGAATGGGTGATTTGCCCCCCCCACCCCAGGATTAACCACAACAAAGCATGCTTATGTCATAAAGTATAATATGTCCTAAACTGATACTGGTACTAGAAGACATGAGATGTGTTGCATTCAACACGGACTGTGATCTGCAGTATGTACCATTACATAGGTAAGTGCTCACATCTACATACAGCCAACTTGCAATATGTGTGTGCCTTGGTGTGTCATGTACACAGTTATTGGAATTGGTGCCAGCCTCAACATAGCCATGTTTGTGTGTGAGCCTGTTAGAGCATTGTACATCATGTTATTAAACCATAGGATGTTTGAACTGAACTAAAATAATGGCCATACATCCCTCATGATCATAGAGATCATCATACCCATAGTTACAGGATCAGCACAATATTGCCCCAGTCCAAGAGGGACACAGGCATATACCTTGTGTTGAGATGATGGTCACCTAGCCAATAAGAGATATGGCATGTGCTGAGGTGCAATGAGGTGCTCTTTCTAACATTAGGCAGGGTTCTGTTCCAAGGGTATTTTTCAGTCTGCTACACAAATCTCTCTCACAAGCTTGTAGTACTAATGTCACATACTAGGTTAATGTCCTTACAGTGAATCATCCATCTACTATGCTATACAGCTAATACAACATCATACAACATAAGGTACACAAATGTATGTGGTGTACTCATGACAAATGCCAGCTTATAGTATCTGTGGCATGGTTAACCAACACTGCATTACATAAGTACATGTTAACTAATATAATCACCCTGTGCAACAGACACATGACTTCATTTCCCCTGCATCTATGGTGAGGATGGCATGGATGTTGCACCAGTATTATCAGTTTTGCATCATGTTGTATGGGGGTGCAGGAAGCCTAGGTTGGCCCAAGTGGTAGTCAGCATGTGTGTCAATCAGGAGCAGAGCATGTAAGATGGACCATGGAGAGGTGCCATATGTGTCTGTAGGTGACCTGCATTTGACAGTGGTGTGTGAGTTTGTGCGTGTATCCAGTAAAGCTTAGTGCTAGCCCTACACTAGTGTATGTTGGACAGCTTTGGACAATATACAGAGTAGAGTTGACAGTTCACCCTCTCTGGCCCTTCATGCAGGAACTGGGTCTGCCAGGAATTGCACCTGCACCTCCGTGCTCAATGTCAGAAGTGGTGCTAGCACCTGACAGTGGCTGCTGTCTGCTGGGACTGTGTTCTCCATGGGACCACCTGGGACTACCAGCCCATGGCCTGCCATATCATGGAGTGGATAGCACACTTCCCTCTGTAGCACTGGATGTACTGCCATTACGGGAGCATGACTGTGCATAGCCATGTGAACTCTCAGCAGATGGGGTGGCTGACCTTTGTCCATGGGTCTGACACTCAACTCCAACCACATGTTCCAGCACAGGCAATGTGAGGTCCAAGACAGATACTGTCTCAGCCCACCATCTATCCATTGCATCAGCGAATTGATCCAGGGTGTCTCCGATGAGGTAGAGGCCATCACGGATGTTAGACTGTGCCACATCCATAACCCTAAGCATACATCTGATGTCCCAGTTAGAATGTCTCTGTGCCGCCATGATGGCTGAAAACATGCACCAAGTGACCCATGATGTGACACCTGCCACAGGTGGTGGACATACAGGAGCCTCCTACAAGCACCTCTGTCAATCCACCTGTGTGGGCCTTGCCAGCTCTTTGGCTATGACCAGTGTTTACACTCACTGGTGCCATAGTTGACACACTTTCTGGTTCAATGTCCCCACCCTCTGACTATCCAATATCTGTGTCCTCAGGGGACAGGGTATGTGTGGGCATACAGACTGAGTGCTGCAACAATGGGGGCAGGAGAGGGATCTCTACCTCTGGGACAGATTCAACTCCTGACACTCCCACCTGTGCCTCACTGTGGCCAACATCATCATTAGAGTCCAAAGAGGCAGTTGTGTAGGGGACAGACACCAACCCTATGGTCACATGCAATAAGAAAGAAAAAAACAGTACATTAATACCTGCACTATTGTGTACAAAAAGCCTCCAAGACACATAACAATGAAGGCCCACAATTGGATTGGGGTCAAACAACTTTCTTCTCTGTTTTCATCCACAAAACTCTTCCTTGGAACAACATTCAAATTTACCTCAGGACCCTTATAACAATCACTTGAAGTAAATCAAGTAAAACATGATCAGTAATCAATAAATATGACAATATACTTGAAAAAACAACACATAAAAATCCAGTAGAATCTTAACATATATATGGAAATACACATTTCACTTCCTAATGTATTTACATTCAACCTGTTGTATTTTAAAAGACATTTTCGATGACTTGCCTCATTTAAACCTGGTGCTTTATCTCCTCTTAACTATAATTGCCAAAGTGTATCTGTTGTTTGAACTACACTCCTGTGACTACCCCTTCTTGAAACCTCAGGTACCTGTTCCAGACTGGAATTTAAAAACATTCTACTCTGTTTACCCATAGCTATGTTTACATAGGGCATTATTCTGGCCTTTAACCATACTAGAATATAATTGTTCCTTAAAAAAAAAAGAAATATCATGCTTACCAGAGCAGGATCACAGCCTTGAACAATACCTGATGGACCTGTGAAAAGCTAAGGAAGGAGTAATGTCAGTACTACCGCATGTTGCAGCACAACAAGTTAATACATCCATATATCCCGCATTTACAGTAGCTACTGTGTTACTTGTTGTATTGGTCACAATTTGAGTATGAATGTATAACTGAGGTTAACCCCCCCCCCTCACAAAGAACAAAGACCTGGCACCCACATAAAAGTATCCATAGCCTGACACACTGACTTCTGCAGTATTACAATGCTGATCACAATAAGCTTACCTGCATGATCCTTAGATGTGGAAACTCTGACACCCATCTCCATGATGTATGGTGTGATGGATGTCTGGGTGCTGTTGTGTGTGCCTAGGTACACCAGGAACACCTTGGTGGCTGAGAGCGGTTGTTCTGCTGCAGGCCCACCACCGGTGACAGCACAATCCTTGGCTACATCTGCTGCCCTTCATCATGCATTTATCATCTCAGTTGCCCAGTGTCAACCCTGCTCATATGTCCTGCCCTGCTGGCCCATGCCATTCACATCATGGACAAGGTCTGCTCACAATGCGGCCTACTGTTCCCTGATTTTTTTCCCTTGGATAGTATGATGTGATGCTGTTGCCTTAGTGCTTGCAGTATAATTTCATTCTCTGCATCAGAGAAGGGTGCATGGCATCTACGATACATAATTCCTAAATGACAACAAAAGGGGAACACATTACAGGATCACATATGTGGACATACACTATGTACAGATACAACAAGGCCAAAATGGCTAACACTAAGCACTGCTTGCTCACACATGCCATACTTCGCAGTGTACAATGTGTGGAGATACAACTGAGATAGTAACAACAGTCAGATATTCCTGTGTGTGTAATGACAGCTACTGCTGTATTATCATACACCCAACACTCAGGTATGCTGTGGTCTGTCCCCTATAGGCAACCCCTGAATAATATATCATATGAACAATGTCACACAATTAGCAGTACCCTATTACAACCACTATAAAGGGACAGTCCAAGGAGACCAGTGTGCCCCAATGACAAAAGACAATGTATTCTTGATGTTTTGTACATCCTGTGTAGGTGTAAGACAGCAGGTCACTGACATGTCATTATCACAGGTGTAAGACAGGCTTAATGCTGCAATCACTATTCCCTGTAAGTCTGTAAATAAAAACATTTACATACCTGATGGAGTGCAGTACTCCTCTGTTGATATGTGGCAATAGTACAGTTAAAATACAAAAAACAATATTTCAGGGTTCCATCAATACTGTCATCTTTATACACATTTATTGGATGACATGTTTTTTTTTTTATTTGAGATGGCCCTAAAGAAGTAAATCCTCAATTTTTGGAATATATTAACATTACAGAATCTTTTTTGAAATTTACGCATGCAATCAAAACATTCTAATCCTCAATCCCAAAAAAAAACAAACTCTTACTATTCCTGCCCCGTTCTCTTGCTCATCATAGATCCTCCTTTGTCATTAAGTCTTGTAACAACACAGCCATCCAACCTGACAACTACACTAAACATTTAGGGGTCATCATTGATGATGAACTAAAATTTAATCAACACATACAGCAGTGCATAAAGAAAACCCATCAGAAACTAAGTCTCTTATACCGGAACAAAAAATACCTCTCTCCTGAGGCTAGACTCACCCTAGGACAAGCACTTCTCCTCCCCTCTCTCCTTTGTGCCACCCCAGTTCTCACAAATATTCAAACAACTACCCTGAACAAACTCCAACAAACCTACCACAAAATAGCCAGATTCATCACTAACTCCTCAAACAACACACACACCACTGTATTGCCTCAAAGGCTCTACAATGGCTGGAACTCCCACAACTACTACATCTCTACCAGTTTCACATGCTGCACTCTATGCTCTTTAAACCTTCCTACTGTCCATCTTTATCTCTCCTAGTCTGTATCTATACCCCTTCTAGATCTCTCCGTACCTCCAATCAGCAATTGCTCGATATCTACCACCCCAGTTAGTCGGTAGGTAAGCAACTCTATAAACTCTCTGTGGCCCAAGCTTGGAATAAACTTCCCCTAGACATATGCTCTATCTCTCACACTCCACTATTTAAAAAAAAACTTAAGGCACATTTACTCAACTCCAGAACCTGTCCCTGCTATGACCCTACATAGCTCTCCCCTCCCCCCACACTCACATCACTCTCAGTTGATCCTACTCACACTCTTGACTCTCCCTCACTTGTACAGTAACAAAGAATTTGTCCTAACAAAAAAAAAAAAATATTCCAATTTATTTTTTCTTTCAATTATAATCTTCACATGTAGTTGTTTTATTCCTTTCTATTGTTTGCTATTATTGTTTGTAGTTCTTGTTTGCTTACTGTAATTAAATATTATACCTTCTGGAGCTTTCTCCTCAGGTCTCCACTGAAAATGGGACAATTTACCAGTTGTGCTAACCTGGTTAACAAATGTCAATAAATAAATAAATAAATAAATAAATAAATAAATAGGTGAGGTAGAAACTGCATTCCTGGATGTGCTTTTATCAAAGGATAGAGTGAATAATAGATTTGTTTCTAGGATTTTTAGAAAAGAAACATACTTGAACACTTTACTACATTGTTCTAGTGCATACAACAGACATACAAATATGGTTAAACAAATTATTGCCAAGAACTGGATAATTTGGCAGTCCAATAATGATATTAAGAACATCATAGCTATAAAACCAAAATATACATACAAAAGAGAAAAGAATTTGAAACAGATGCATTGTTATAAAGATCTATATGTAAAACACCCCATATAAATATAAATAAGAAAGGTAATTGCCTTGTCATAAATGTGATTTTTGTATTAAGATTAATACAGAGCCTACTTTTATACACCCAGTCACTAAGACCGAGTTTACTTTCAACACTTACGGCACATGTTTTATGGAGAATATAATTTATCTTGCTAACTGGGTGGCTTGTGACCATTTTCATATAGGAAAAACAAATCAGAAGCTTAAGGAACATATTAATTTGCATTTCTCAGCTATACATAGGGGTGCGGACACTAATGCCCTCTACAAACACTTTTCAGAAAAAGGTTTCCATCATAAGTTTAAATTCAGGGTTCTTCAGAAAGTACTTCCTAGTATAAGAGGAGGTAATTTGGTAGAAAAAAAAGAACTATTGGAGTATAAATGGATAAATTATTTTAGGGCGGATATGTTGCCAGGACTTTATTCTCAACATTATATTAAACCTGTTTTAAAAGTTAGGCATAATTATATATAGATTTATTTTATATGTCTGTGTTGCATGTGTAATTATTGTTTTATTGTGTTATTAATTGACTTTGATATGTTATTGGTTACCCATTTGAATTTCAGTTGATGCTTATTGTATATATTATTGTATATAAGTGGTTTTAAATGCAGTTCAGTGTTGAAGCATTGAAAAAGATCTTGTCTCGAAAGCTTTCATTTTGATTTTACTGCTTTATTCTACTGTTTGATTTTAATAAATTTCTTGTGGCACATATGGTTGTCTGTGATGTATACTTTGGATACCAGTTTATGAGACATTTAACAGATATATGTACACACCTACAGGCTGTGACAATCATGTCCTACATCAATCAATATGTACAAGGCAATATATGGATGTATTTCTGCACCAGAGTCCAGTTACACATGTATTTTGCCATTAATGCCTTAGCAGGTGTCTTTCTACTGGCAATTATTATGTTTTTTTAAAGCACCTATTTCAAGGAAGAGTTGTGTGGTATGGCAGATTAATGCACTGATCTGCAGGTGTGTGTGATGATTTCAGGTTTGAAAGATGGGACAGGTGTTTATTTTGTAAATGTGTAACAGAATTTTAAGGACACATATAATCATCATCATCTTCTTTCGGCTGTTCCCATTAGGGGTCGCCACAGCAGATCACCTGTTTCCATTTCTTCATGTCCTCTGCATCTTGCTCTGTCACACCAACCACCTGCATATCCTCTCTCACCACATCCATAAACCTTATCTTAGGCCTTCCTCTTTTCCTGTTACCTGGTAGCTTCATCCTTAGCATCTTTTTCCCAATATACTCAGCATCCCTCCTCAGCACATGTCCAAACCAACGTAATCGTAGCTCTCTGGCTTTGTCTCCAAACCTTCCAACCTGGGCTGACCCTCTAATATACTTATTCCTAATCCTGTCCACCCTTGTCATACCCAGTGCAAATCTTAACATCTTTAATTCTGCCACATCCAGCTCAAACTCCTGCCTTTTTGTCAATGCCACTGTCTCCAACCCATATAACATAGCTGGTCTCACTACCCTCTTGTAGACCTTCCCTTTCACTCTTACAGGTACTCGTCTGTCACAAATCACTCCTGACACTCTTCTCCACCCACTCCATCCTGCCTGTACTCTCTTCTTCACCTCTCTTCCACACTCACCGTTACTCTGAACTATTGACCCCAAGTATTTAAACTCATCCACCTTCGCCACCTCTACTCCTTGCATCTTCACCATTCCTCTATCCTCCCTCTCATTCACACACATATATTCTGTCTTAGTCCTGCTGACCTTCATTCCTCTTCTCTCTAGAGCATATCTCCATCTCTCCAGGGTCTCCTCCACCTGTTCCCTACTCTCACTACAGATCACAATGTCATCTGCAAACATCATAGTCCACGGGACTCCTGTCTGATCTCGTCTGTCAACCTGTCCATCACCATTGCAAATAAGAAAGGGCTCAGAGCTGATCCTTGATGTAACCCCACCTCTACCTTAAACGCATCCATCACTCCCACCGCAGACCTCACCACTGTCACACTACCCTCGTACATATCCTGTACCACTCTTACATACTTTTCTGACACTCTTGACTTCCTCATACAATACCACAACTCCTCTCTAGGCACCCTGTCATATGCTTTCTCTAAGTCTACAAAAACACAATGCAACTCCTTCCGAAATTCTCTGTACTTCTCCATCAACACTCTCAGAGCAAAGATCGCATCTGTAGTGCTCTTTCCTGGAATGAAACCATACTGCTGATCACTAATCATCATGTCCCTTCTTAACCTTGCTTCTACTACTCTTTCCAATAACTTCATGCTGTGACTGATCAATTTTATCCCTCTGTAGTTACTACAGCTCTGCACATCACCCTTATTCTTAAAAAATCAGTACCAAGACACTTTTTCTCGATTTCTCAGGCATCCTCTCACTTTCCAAGATTTCATTAAACAATCTGGTTAAAAACTCTACTGCCATTTCACCTAAACACCTCCATGCTTCCACAGGTATGTCATCTGGGCCAACAGCCTTTCCATTCTTCATTCTCTTCATAGCTATCCTTACTTCCTCCTTGCTAATCCATTGTACTTTATGATTTACTATTGCTACATCATCCAACTTTCTCTCCCTCTCATTCTCTTCATTCATAAACCCCTCAAAGTACTTTTTCCATCTCCTCAACACACTCTCCTCGCTTGTGAGTATGTTTCCCTCATTATCCTTTATCACCTTTACCTGCTGCACATCTTTCCTAGCTCGGTCCCTCTGTCTAGCCAATTGGTACAGATCCTTTTCTCTCTCCTTAGTGTCCAACTTTTCATACAACTCTTCATATGCCTTATCCTTAGCCTTCGCCACCTCTTTCTTTGCCATGCACCTCATCTCCTTATATTCCTGTCTACTTTCTTCATCTCTCAGACAATCCCACTTCTTCTTTGCCAACCTCTTTCTCTGTATACTCTTCTGTACTTTCTCATTCCACCACCATGTCTCCTTGTCTTCCTTCCTCTGTCCAGATGTGATACCAAGCACCTTTCTAGCCATCTCCCTTACTAGCTCTGCTGTAGTTACCCAGCTATTTGGTAACTCTTCACTACCATCCAGTGCCTGCCTTAACTCATCCCTGAACTCCACCTCACAATTACCATTTTTCAATTTCCACCACTTGATCCTTGGTGCTGCCCTCACACTCCTCCACCTCTTCTTGATAACCAATGTCATCCTACAAACCACTATCCTATGCTGCCTAACGACACTTTCTCCGGTCACCACTTTACAGTCTCCAATCTCCTTCAAACTGGCCCTCCTACATAAGATATAATCCACCTGTGTGCATCTTCCTCCACTCTTGTATGTCACCCTATGCTCCTCCCTCTTGTTAAAATACGTATTCACCACAGCCATTTCCATCCTTTTTGCAAAATCCCCTACCATCTGACCTTCTGCATTCCTTTGTTTAACACCATACCTACCCATCACTTTCTCATCCCCTCTGCTCCCTTCACCAACATGCCCATTGAAATCTGCTCCAATCACCAATCTCTCACCCTTGGGTACAGTCATCACCACTTCATCCAATTCACTCTAAAATGTTTCTTTCTCATCCATTGCACACCCAGCTTGTGGAGTATACGCACTAACAACATTCATCACTACACTATCAATTTCCAGCTTCATAAACATCACTCTATCCGACACTCTTTTCACCTCCAAAACACTCTCAGCATACTGTTCCTTCAGAATAACTCCTACGCCATTTCTTCTCCCATCCACACCATGATAAAACAATTTGAACCCACCTCCGATACACCTAGCCTTACTCCCCTTCCATCTGGTCTCTTGCACAAACAATATACCAACCTTCCTTCTGTCCATCATATCAGCTAGCTCTCTCCCTATACCAGTCATACTGCCAACATTCAAAGTTCTGACCCTCACTACCACAGTCCTAGCCTTTCTCCTCTCCTCCTGCCTTCAACCATGTCTTCCACCTCTTCTCCTCCTTTGGCCAACAGTAGCCCAATTTCTGCCAGCACCCTGTAGGCTAACAGTACTGGTAGCATTCGTTGTTAACCCGGGCCTCGACCGATCCGGTATAAAAATTTCTTGGTGACTGCATGAAATGTTTTGGCTAGGTTTTACGCCGGATGCCCTTCCTGACGCAACCCTCCCCATTTATCTGGGCTTGGGACCGGCACAAAGAAATGCACTGGCTTGTGCATCCCCAGTGGCTGAGCTTAGTGAAGTTGCATGATGAGGCGTGCTGGGCAACATCCCACTAAAAAAACATAAAGAAAAGAAAAATGAGGAGATAGGAAAGTGGTGAAATGGGGTGTAAGCAAGGGGTAAAACATAATGGAAGGTAGGTAGGGATGTGCAGGAAGGGCACAGAAAAGAACCATTGCTATGCATTTCTTGTACAGCAACAACTGCGTACTCTGACAGAATACATGCATGGATTTGAACTGTCACCCACAGAGACAGGGGTGAGGACAACATAACTGCTTTGTCAAGCAAGTTTGACCAAACTACTTGTGTCCAGTGGACATGTGGGTGAACTGGAGAGCTATGTATGGGGTGATATATTTTTTGGGACAGATGCCCATTTTTTTAAGGTGTGAGTGGGATGTTGGGGAAGAGAGACAGGTACATGTAGGGTAGGTAAGTTGGGTAGGTGAGGATTCATTTGCAGACAGACAAGAAATACAAGACAGACAAGACAGCAGACAAGTGAAGTGTATGACACATGAGGATATGAGCATCTTGGAGAGTGTTGTGGAATCTAAGGCCCATGTATCTCCAGACAGCAGTTGTGTGACTTACATCCCCAACCATGAGACTGTTAGGACTGTTCCTTCACTGCACCAGGGTAGCAATGCTGGAGGCTGGGCACCAAGGTGAGGCTGCCCCACCAGATTAGCTAGCATGCCCTCAATCCTGCACAGATGGTGGTCAAACCCATGGTAGACCTTTCTATGCACCAAGACTGGCAGCTCATCTTGGGTAAGGACACCCCCTTCAGCACTACTCCTAGAGGGGGACCAGACACCATCCTGTTGGGTGGTACAACTCGATGCCAAAGGTAGTGCAGGGACAGCAAAGGGGGCACCATTTGTCTGGGTCCCAGTGCCACTGCCGGTTGAGACAAGGTAGGTGTATCAGCCAGAACTGGCCTACATTGATGTGCAGTGGTGATAGAGATATAACAATAGGTTAAGGTTAGTAATAACCAAACCATTGTTAGTATTGACAGAATGGAACATCATTTTATTTCATACAAATACATCAAAAACAAAACACTAAGCTGTAAAACAGAAATAATGGGTGAACACCATAAAAAGTCCACAAAATATTTATTGCCAAGGCTTAAGTGCTTTCGGCCATAAAACACAGGCCTTCTTCAGAATAAACCACTCCCATTCCCATCATCATTAAATACTGACTCTAATTGTAAAACAGCCATCAAAACACTTCCTAAAAATACATACCGACTTTAAAAAGTTATTTTCAGGAAATATAAAACATCTCTAATACATATTCGCACACATCCACAAGTAAAACATATATTATTTACATTTTTCATAATTAACATTTCTTGACCCCATTATTCAAACCTGGTGCATTGTAAGCATTAAACAAAATCTGCTACTTCAACTCCCTGTAATCTAACTCTCTTTCTTTGTCACCATTAAAATGTTGGGGTATACAATCAATAACTTCAAAATACATTTTTTATGGTTATGACATGGCAATGTGTGTTTAAACAGTACGTTATCTGTTTTTACTCTTAATGGCATATAAATGTTCATACGTTCTCTTCCTTAACTGCCTATTGGTCTCATCAATGTAAAATGATGTACAGGCTGAACACTTAGCCAAATAAACCGCAAAAGTGGACCCACAATTAAACACCCAAGGAAATTGCCAAATTTTGTTACTGGTACTTACTTCAAAGTATGTACCTTCTGCTGTATACCTACATATTAATTTATAGTATGTGTAACACAACAGTAAATAATATAACAGCCAGTATGGTAACAGCATGTCAGTTAGAAGTAAGCTATAAGGGCAACAAAAGAGTTAGTTTAACAAAGTATGTTAATAGTGAATCATAATAACACATAAAAATATTACAGCACATTTTGCAAAAATTCAGTTAGTTTAACAACTTATGTTAATATTAAATCATAATAATAAATAACAATAATACATAAATGAAGATAAGGGGTGGGGGAGAGAGAGAGAAAACATTATATTAGTGGCATTGCAGATCATATTCCTGAAAACACTGATAATAAATACTCTACAGGTGTGTTGTGTCAGTTTTGCTACAGTGACTACAATTCTCCTCTAGCTGATGTAGCACATATATACCTCTAAAGCTGTTAGCATGGGTCAGTATGGGCCAAGCAATGAGATATGCAGGCACACAACTACACAGAACAGTTTCACATAATGTGGACTTATGTAACTATATATTTTCTATATTTTTAATTTATGATGACATCATAATTAAGTGCTCCGTTATTGGCTACATTTTGTATAAAAGACTTGTATTTCTCAGTTAATGTTGTCTGATGAAGTGGTGTGGTCACCCTGAAAGCACTTACCATTTCTCTGTGTTTGGACTTATTCATTAAAGTTCCTGGATTTTAGTCCTGTTGGTTTGGTAATTCTTTATTTATTTTTTGCAGTCTTGTTGTGTTTTACCAATCTTTATCCTGCTTTCATTTATATATTTTTTGTTTACACAGTGTCTACATGGAGTTTATTAAGTCCTGGGGATTGTTTAGTCAATACAGGTGACATCACATGGTCATCATGCTTGGGGATACACCAACAAGTCCTCTATAAGGGCAAACTGAACCCATCAACTAGGTAATATGAAGGGGTAAGTTGCTGATGAGAGCTTTACTGCCCCTGAAAACTATCCATTGAAGTTGAAATGAGTACAGATGGAGATAAATGGTTGCTGTAGCAGTACTGACATACATGTTGTGACTCTCTGCTGCATGTCACAGCTGTTGATGAAATGTTGATATAGGTTCTGTGAGGGCAACAGAAGTTTTACAGCAATTTGAAGTTAGCAAAGGGCAAGCAAGATAACAGAGTGCCCACAAGCAACAGCCTGAACTGATTTTACCATTCACAAGCTTCTCCTCAATGTTAACTGAAATTCAGTACTATGCTTCTTATTGTGTTAGTGTAGGGCATTTATATATGTATGATTTTCCGAACATGGTAGCCATTTTAAATTGCAAGATTTGGAACTCTTAGACCAGCAATGCTCACTCTGGGAAAACTGGACTTGCATATTCTGAGTCTTAGATGGTTGTGCCTTAGAGTATTCCCTTTTCTCTGTGGTAAAGTAATCTTGGAGTTAGTATACATAGGCAGTGATGAAAGGGGTACAGAGAAGCTTGTACTCCTCAAAAAAACTTGAAAGAAGAACAGCAGTTTTTAATAGTTGCTCTTCTTTAGTTGTACTGTATTTTCCCTTAATTTCATGGCTCATTATTGCCTGTCTTGGAAATACAATTGGGAGCCTTTGCACATATTAGCCTTGCCTATATGCCATTTGTACTTCATGGTGTAGAACTGTTTGTTAACAGATCCTGTTTGAAACAGATTATTCAAGAATTTAATACCTGCTAATGTTATGCACAATAAACATCAATGTGTTTTCCCTCTACTGCGCAAGAATAGTAAAAACAAATCAATTGTCATTTTGAGTGCACTTGTGGTCATTTGTTACTTCACATTTAATTGATTAATTTTGGCTAACCTTAGTTAAACTGTGTCCCAGTATTTTAAAAGCCATCAAAATCACATCAAAGGTGAAGCAAGTAGCTATAAATCCATCTTCATGGCCCAAACTTACAACACTGAAGATAACCTGGGTTTGATTTTAGCATGGAAGCTTGAGGCAATGTACATAAGGAAGGCTTGCTTTGAGTGGCTGTCACCTGCTTGCCCATCCTGGGGGAGGGAGCATGTCTAGTTTCACTACAAAAGAAACATTAAGTGGCAGGTGACATTTACACTGCAAGCAATGTACTGCTTGGTCTGGAGGTTGCACATGCACACAAGCATGCAGCAATGTGTCACTTGCAAGGCTGATGCAGGGTGGGTGGAGATTAGGGCACACTCCCTGGCAGCATTATGTTACTGCACTAGCATCATCATTCGGCTTACTTGCCCCAGATGTGAGTTGGAGTGAGCCCGGGGGGGGGGGGGCAAAGGTAAGTCCAGTAGACCCAGTGAATGTGGAAAGTAGCTGGTGGCAGCTGATGATCATCTGTGAGGAGGGAAAACAAAAAACAAACAAAAAAAAAAGCTGACGCAAATATTTATTGGCTAGTTAAATGTGTTGACTAACATTGCATGGTTACTTTTTATGAATACAAAACAGACAAATGGCAAGTACAAAATAATAAAGGAGCAGGCTCTGTTACTTTTTTAATATTAATGAAGTATAGTAAAAGCAACACTTAAAAATATATGCAACGTATCCAGTCATACTGCACTAGTAACTGTTTTACCAACTGTTTTACACACTCCTTTTGTTCATATGTTTTTGCTTTACTGTATATAAAACATCTCAAAAGTTATTAGGCAAACAGTTTGTTGCTGAAGTTAATCTGCAGTTGCTGACATGATTTTAGCATTTCCTAGTGCAACTGAATGAATAATTTGCATAACTCATATTAGACAAAGTAGAAGGCTAAAAGAGGAAATGCTGAACCTGTGACGAGATGAAACTAAAGTGTTATACTATGTTTGCCTGAGATATAATATATTCAGCTTCACTGATTCATATGGGCACTACACAATGTCAGGTGTGGCTACTTTTTGTCAAGAGGTTATACACCAGCTGGGTATATCCCTGCAGCAATTCTGTTACACAGGTCCACTTTTTGTCTTCTGTCCATCTTGTAATAAGCATACTATACATTGACATACAGTGAATGTGTGCACTGTTATGCCAGTTTATAACTATGGATCAAGCGACTGACAAGAACTCATACTACATTCTGCATCACACATTAGTGCCCATTGTACATGGTCATTTACAATGTGAACAAGCATCAGTGTAATGAAGCCATACCAGCCAAATCAAAATCCATCTAAACTTCAGAGCTCTTCATCCATATAATGATACTGGCAGCTAGCAAATTTGTTACACACTCAGATAGATGTACTCGGTGTTAGAAATCCATGCTTTGTCACAAATGCAAAAAATGCACAATATTTTTAATTTGCTCTAAAGAGATGGACTATATTGTCAAAACATTTGCCCTCACAACATATAGTATAAAGTATTGTACAAACCTGTTTATAATCATGTTCCCTCTACCCTTGAATTGAAAAAAAGAGACTGGGATATTTTGAGTAGCAGTATACATGAAGACAACAGATGTTGGGACAGAGAAGAGGAGCAGGAGGAACATGACTTCATGATATGGGGCAAGGAGTACTGGGTCAGAACCTTCTGTACCTTGGTAGTTAAGACAGAGGAAGGGGAGCATGCTGGTTGATCTATTCAGTATATCTGACCAGAGGCACATTACAAGAGGAAAATACAGTTCACAAGCAGAAGATAAAGGAATAAGTTAGGAAGAAGTTAATTATGGCCATGTTGGAGCACAGAGATTTATGGTGGGGGTGGGGAGTAAGAGACAAAGACAAAGACAAATATAATGTTGTTTGATTTTAGGGGACTGGATTATAGTGAGCCAGGGGACAGTGCCAAACCTGAATAGGTGCTGAAAACTAATTAAAGGAGTATAGAAGTTATGTAACTGGACTGGGGTGCTGCACTCTGATCTATGGACAAGGATTTGAGGATGTGCATAAAGGCAAAAAAGAGGGGGAAAGCCAATGTGGCAAAACAGGAAAGTAAGACTACTGATTACAGCAAAAGACTGGACCTAAAGAAGTGCAAGGGGATGATGGGGTGGACAAGTCATAGCTCGAGAAGGCAAGCAGAAAGACAATAAAGGTGATGAGGACAGCAGATAGAGAGCTGGTAGAGTTGCTCAAAAGGAGGTAGAAAAGGCTCCTTTAGACATATGGCAGAAATAAGGTCTAATCAATGTGAGTTAAGATGGATAGGAGGAATTCATTATTTGTATTGGTTACTGGGGCGGACCACTTATCAGTATGGACCTTCTCCAGACTCACTCCAGGAGCCCTCACACAGTTAGGCAATGGAGGCTGAGAGAATCAAACTCTGGACCAATGGACTACAGGTAAAAGCTCGATAACAACTCCTTTATCCTACATGTCAACAACCAGACATCAAACAGGACTGGGAAAATTAGAGTTACTGAATTAATATTTTGCTTCAAGCTTCATAAAGTAAAGAAAAGGGAGAATGTCCATGCTGATATCAAGATTTATCAGAGTTGGCAGACCAGAAGAAGATGTCCAGGATAGTGAAAAAAGAGGTTGAAAAATAATTAGTTTGTTTAAGAAAAGATAAATCAGTGGATTCACAGAAAGAATAGACAAGGAATTATAAGCAATAAAGATACTGACATCAAATACAATATTAAAAATGTTAAATATCTAAAAATCAGCCACATGCAAATAAGCAGTTATGATGAGAAAAGCAAACTACTCATTAAAATGCATTATTTGTCATTACATTTACTACAGTGGATAGTAAATACACAAATTAACCTGCAATACAAGGCTAAGAATTATGAAAAACCTAAGGTTCATTTCAATGAACAGTTTGTAGGAAATGCTGAGGAAATAGATACCAACAGAGATAAGGTAGAAACCTCTATGGAAGCAAAATGTTTCACATGTAATGTAAACATAGTGCATCAACCAATATGCACATCTACAAGATCTGGAGCTCTTCTTATTAACTGCCAGACAATATCCAAGGATGCTTTCTAAACAGCATGAAACATGATCTATCAGGGCCTTTGGAATTACTGTTTAGCTGTAGCCTCCAAACAGGTTTCACACCTCATGAATGGAGAAAGTTAACAGCCATCCCTCTGCACAAAGGTGGGGCATATACAGACCCTGGAAACTACAGACCCATAAGTTTCACTAGTCGTATATGTAAAGCCATGGAAAGCATTATCATGGAGATGATCAACAGAGATATAGTAAACCTCCAGACACTGGACCCAACCCAGTTTGGTTTCATCAAGGGCAGATCATGCCTACTCATCCTGGTGGAATTCTTTGAGAAAGTCACCAAAGCAATGGATGGGAGCAAAATTGTTCACACTGCCTACCTTGACCTGGCCAAACTCAAAAAGTTAGGTACAAACCCATATGTCACCCAGTGGATGGCCAACTGGCTCACAGACAGCAACCAGGAAGTTAGAAATGGGGAGTCCACCTCGACAAAGAGGCCATTCACAAGTGGAGTCCCTCAGGAATCAGTCCTTGGACTGCTCCTTTTTAGCATTTACTTCTCAGAAGTTAAAGCCAATGTCAGTGGTCTCTGTCTGACTAAATCTGCAGATGATTGCAATTTAGGAGCTGTCATTGAATCTCACACCTACACAAATTTTCTCCAGGAGGAACTAACACAGGCGAACAACTGATGTTGGAGCCATGGACTACAACTAAATGCCAAGAAATGCATAATAGAATCCTTTGGGAAGTCATCCATCCCTGGTAACTATCATACTGACAACACACCCCTTAGAGTTGACCTGGTAGTCAGGGACGTAGGGACACACACAGATAGTAATTTAACCTTTGCCCGTCATGTGTCTACAGTGGTGAGGAAATCATTCTATAGTGCACAACTTATAAACAAAGGTATGGCACCTTAGTCCAAGGAAGTCAATGCTCCACTGTATTTGGCATTCGTCAGACCTAACATTGAGTACAATACCCCCTTTGGTATGTACCTAACCAGGAATATCCAACAAGTGGAACGTCCACAGAGGTTCATCACTAAAAGAATACCGGGTGTAAGTAAAATGTCCTATGCAGACCACCTCAAGGCTCTATCCCTGTATTCTGTCTCCTATAGGCCTTTGAGGGGAGATCTATGCTTGACATACAGGGCATTGTCAGACCCCACTCTGATGGACCTCCTGTATATCCAGAAAACAAACAACACCAGGAATACATGTTATAAAGATTTAAACCTTGCCTGTGATGTAAATAGGTCCTGCTGGAGAGATAGGTATTTATCCCAGAGACTACTGCATCTATGGAACAGGCTCCCCATCCATGTGAAGCAGAGTTCCTCCCTAACCCAATTCAAGTGCAACTTGGACAATTGGATGGGAAACCAGAAATGTATCCCTGGTTTGCCACCTATGTCTCTAATGAACACAGGTAATCTGTAAATGGTTCATGTCCAAAACCCCTGCTTACACTTACCAAAGGTATCAGGACTTGTCCAAGATTTGGGATCCATGGCTAGTCTTAAAAATGCCCTTGTGGTTGTTAGCCTAGTAAAGATCAATGAGATGTGAAGGGGATGTCAGTAAGAGGAAGGACATAGGATGGAGGATGGGTTATAGGTAATAGATTGTTGGGAGCAACTTGATAACTCAACAAAATTGCTTATTTTCAGAGAGGGTGGAGTACCCACAGAATGGACTATTAGAGGCATTCAGGAGTTCAAGATACAGGTGTATTAAAGATGAAGGAAAGATGGTGGGGAGGTAGAATATTGAATGCTCTGAAAAGGCAGAGTATAGAGGCTTGTTATATATTTTGTTTTCAAGCAAATATTATAATGCAAGTCTAAAGCATTTTTTGGACTTCCTCCTCCACATGACACCATATTGCATTGTCTAGTCATTGATTATCAGGTGTGACTTTGTGATGACCCCTTGTAGCACTTTATTACAAACCTTATTATACAATCATGACAAGTAGTACTCTGATGAGGGAGACCTTTTTCTTCCTTGAATCTTCCTCTTTCATGAATGCAAGAGTACTGCACGAGAGTAAGTGCATCGTCCTGCTTATTCCATCACAGTACACCTGCATGTGCTGAAGCTTGCATTTTGAAAAAAGCAAACCAGTTGCAGCCTCCTTCATCAGTGCTAATATTATAATATAATAACACTTTTAACTTCCCTATAGGCAAGAAGTCAAAGAACAACTTAAAGAAATGAAGATCACCACCTATGGCAAAATTAAAACTGCTCTATGCATACTGTAGACCTTCCATGACAGAACAGGTAACAGGACATTAGACACTTCATTTTTCCCCCCAATGTCCAACCAGCTCTACCACTGGTCTTAGGGCATTCCTAATTTGAGATTATCAATAATTCTCTCCCCTTTCATTGGCTGTTGTGAGAAGCACAAAATTACCATTTTGTGAAATCTCTCCTCTTCAGCTATTTACATTTATTGGCCATCCCACTGTATTCCATAGAACCCGAATGCAAAGTGCCCACCTGCTTTCACTCTATCTTGCTCTTTTAAAATTAGTTGCTCTCCACTTAGTCATCTAAAGCTTAATTTACCCCGTTTCATATTTAACTGCTTAATGCACAGTGCAGTGCTTCGGATATTAATCCATTTTTCCATCTTACATTTAAAATCTGCAACATCTATTGCAAGACCACCAATTATTGGAGAGCCCACATTCTGCCTCTTAGTATTCATCTTGGGATTTGTACTTCTGTTTTGTCCTGGTGAAAGAAGGACCTTGGGGACATTATTTCCTGAGAGTGCTGATCACTGGAAAGCTTAATAACTGCTTCATAGCTGACGGCTTGGAATTTGTGCTTATATTTTGCCCCTGGTGAGAGAAGGAGCAGAGTACATTGATTCCTGACTGTTTCTACTTGGGCAGTGAGTGTCTGTGCTTGATGTTTCTGGTTGGCCTGGTTGCTATTTAAGCTATCTACCAGGAAAAGGCTACAACAGGTCTACAGACCCTTGCATCATCTGGGACAAGACTATGGATCACCAAACAGGCTGTGGCCTGCTTCTCATCTTGGGACTGATGCTAATGTTTTGCTTCTGGTGAGAGAAGATGAAAAGGAGCATTGTATCTCAGCAGAGTGAAGCTGTGATGAGACCAGCACTAGTAGTAGCCAGGCAGTAGCCATTCACATGACTCCCCTCTTTTCATTGTTCTTGACAAGCTTCTTTGTTTTGAGTAAGTACTGCTTGATTTGTTTCTAACTTCAGAATATCTGACTAAATACTTCATCCTTAAATTTCCAGGGTCTACTTATTAGTTTCCACCTCAAGTGTTTGGCAGTGCCCTGTATATACACAGACACCTTGAATGACATTTTTCCTGTAAAAGCACAATTAAAATTTCAGCAATACCTAGTTGCACACAGGGCAACTAGTTTGCAGTGACAAGCACTGTCCCCAGAGTTGCAAACTAGATACTCCTGACATTGCTTTATATTCTCACTCCAAATGTCTAACCAATTAAAAAGGGTCTGTTGCCATGGATATGCACTTTCCCACTATCTCCATTACCAGTTTGGTGGATATGGACATCCTGAGGCAATGTAGAAATTGCCTTATGTGTACTGACAACCAGTTAATTCTCAAACAAACTGCTATGGTATGTGAAAGGCATGTATTTGAAGTGTTTCTCCCTGGGCCTCCTCTAAAAATGGGTCTGTCTCAGTTGGACTTCCCTGGTAAACAAAATGTTAACTAAATAAATAAAAGATAGTTACTTAATGTCACCGGAGGCAAAGCTCTCACATAAAATCACTCCTAATGTCAATAACATTGTCAGTAGTACACACACTGCACATATAACACACAATTCAAAGCAGACATATAGCCCCACATATGGTGAGGCATTTAAATGTAACCTTCCTAAACCCCAAAGACCTCCTAGATGAAGTACATATAACAAATACCCTCAGCATCCCTGAATTCATTCTTTCAAAACAACACTCCATCAACACATACAGCCACATCTCATGGAGCCTTTACTTCTAACCCATAAAGCAAGCCACAATACAATCCACATTCTGGTGATTGGAGACTTCATCATGAGATACACTGATGTCCCTCTCACTAGGCTGAGTAAGGAGAAAGTCATAGTCAGTTGCTTATCAAGGGTTAGGATCCACCACATTATACATACACTCAGGTTACTGGACCAAAAGTACCAGTATAACTCAGTCGTAGTCCATGTGGGTGTAAATGACCTGAGACATATCTTCCTAGACTATATGAAGAGAGACATCATGAAGCTCTCAGAATATGTGTCCGAGGCTGTATAAGCCTAGCATTGAGAAACATTTTACCTTCTCCAAGAATGATGCCACAATACAACAAAAGATGAACGACTTTAATAACTGCAGACTCAAAGAACACGTAAATCAGCTAGTCCAGTGGCAGTTCATTTTAAAGAATTTCATAGCAGTAACCCGGAGGGGTTACAAGCAACTATTTTGGAAAAAGTAGAAACTAATGAATTAATGGTAGAGCAACATATAAAAATGTATTAAGAAAGAAAGAAACAATGTTAATTTTAAAGTTTGATACTATGTGTCCTAGAGGCTTAAATCAAGAATGCACTCGGAAGTGTTTGGTATAATGGAATTTCAGTAATTGTTAATTGATTAAGTGGTTTTATTAAGGAAGTAATCCATTTAATGCAAAAAGTCTAAAAACTGTGTTTTTATTTATGTGATTGTACTCTGTTAAAGGCTGTTTACAGCTGAGGCGCTAGAGAGAGATTTAACGTGTGTTTTTAATGAGAGAGATTTAATGTGTATTATTAATAAAGAAGGAACTATTTTTTTCACTGGTTGGTTCTGTGTGGTATTCGTTCAACTGTGAGCTGTTTATGTTGTGGTCTATAGACTTTAATAACTGGCTTAGTTTCTAGTGTCATTCTAAGGGGATGCAATATTTCTCAGCATGGAAGGAGATAGTCAACAGAGCACACTGATTTGACAGGGATGATGTGCACCTTTTCTCTCTAGGCTTTCAAATATTGGCTAAAACATTGTCTTCCCCCATAGTGCCTTTTTAGGCAATGCCAAACTGAAAGTACATCTGACACAGGAAATCAAATCCAAGAATATGTAAAGATGTTACTGCTCAATTATAGACATTTAAACAAAAATATTCCACTCCCTAAAACGCTCTCTTCACCCTAGAGAATGTTGACATCTGTGCGGTCACTGAGATATGATTTAAAGCCACGGACAGCACACTGACAGTGCAAGGTTATAATGCCTTCCACACATTTAGACCAGCTACTACACAGACAGGGACTAAAGGTGAAGGTGTTTCGATTTGCCTCAAAAATAAATATACCTCAAGGCTAGTCCAACAGGATAATGCACTTGAGCTACTCCATGTTCAAATCACCATGGGCAAAATCCAATACCACTTCCTTGCAGGAAACCCATGCCATGTATTTAAACTTTTTGGAAGCACTCACCATCCAACCCAATAACATATTCATGGGTGACTTTAATTACCCCACTATTAACTGGGAACCCTATATGACATCAATCATACAGGCACAGAGATTCCTGGATTTTGCAAACACAAACTCCGTGGACCAGATTGTCAATACACCAACTAGGGGTGCAACTATACTGGATCTGGTCCTCACTAATATGCGAGTGTTGCATAACCACTAGTGTAATGCCTTCCCTGGTAAGGTCAGACCAAAAATGGTCTCCTTTGAAGTAAAAATAAAACCTGGACCCCCAGCTAATCCTGGAATATTCGGGAACTACTTTAAAGCTAACTTCCTGCTATTAAGTGATAACCTGGCAAAATGTCAAGCCCCCATAAACCCTAAGAAAACTGCTGCCTATGCAGAACTATTCACATAAACCCTATACAAGCACTTTAATAGCTGCATAGAGGCAGCTGTATCCAACAGGAAGACGTACAGAACTAACTCAAAAAACAAGCCACCCTGGTGGAATCACAAAATCAATAGGCTTTATAACCAATGATAGAAAATCATGGTAAAAATTAGGAGGTGCAGCACCCAACGGGATAAAAGCACTCATCAAATTAAACAAACAACTCAGAGGATAAACAAAATCTACTAAAGGCAAATGTGAAGTAAATTTGGCCTCCCAATCCAAGGCCAACCAAAAGGCATTCTTTAGCTATGTCTGCAACCTCAAAGGCAATATTCAATTGTGCACAGAGCTCATTGTAAATGGAGCCAGCTATACTGAGCTAGAAGATATAGCAAAACTACTGGCAGACAAACCAGCTCCAACTTTACTCCTCTCTCCCCCTCAACCTTCCCTCAGAAAATATTATCAAATATAACTTCCCCTGATATCACTAGGGAAAAGGTCCTTAATTTTCTCTCTCTAAGGCCAAGAACACAGCATCAATGGGCCCAGACAATATCCCAGGATACCTACTAAATAGCCCTCTGGAACTGCTATCTAACTGTAGCCTGCAAACAAGCTTCATGCCTCATGAATGGAGAACAGCAGCAGTCATCCCTCTGCAAAAATGTGTGCCATTGACAAACACTGGAAAATACAGACCTATAAGTCTCACTAGTCTTAAATGCAAAGTCATGGAAAGAAGTATCATGGAAATTATCAGTGATGATATAGCAAACCTCCAGACAATGGACCCAACTCAGTTTGGTTTCATCAAGTGCAGGTCATGCTTACTCAGTCTGGTGGACTTCTTTCAGAAGGTCACCAATGCAATGGATGAGGGCAGAATGGTTCACATTACCTACCTTGACCTGGCCAAGGCATTTGACGTAATACATCACTCTTGCATTGCTAACGCAATCAGGAGGTTAGGAACAAATCCGTATGTCACCTAATGGATAGCCAAATGGCTCACAGACAGGACAGAACTGGGGAGTCCACCTCTAGAAAGAGACCAGTCACAAGTGGACCCCTAAGGGATCGGTTCTTTGACCGCTCCTTTTTGACATTTACTTCTCTGAAGTCAAGACCAATGTCAATGTTCTCTGGCTGACTACATTTGCAGATGATGGCAAATTAGGAGCTGTCATTGAATCCCACAGTGACACAAATGTTCTATAAGAAGGGCTGACACAGACAAACAACTGGTGTCAGAGCCATGAACTAAAACTAAATGCCAAGGAATGGCTAATAGTATCCTTTAGGAAGTCAACCATCCCTTAGAGTTGACCCAATAGTTAAGTACTTAAAGACACACAAACAATAAGCTATCCTTTGACAGTCATGTGCCTACAGTAGTGAGGAAATCATTCTATGTTGCACAACTTATAAAAAAAGGTATGGCATCTTGGTCCAAGGAAGTCATTGTTCTACTTTATTCAGCATTCATTAGACCTTTCATTGAGTACAGTGCTCCCTTTGGTATGTACCTAATCAGGCATATCCAACAGATAGAATGTCCAGAAAGGTTCCTCACTGAAAGAATACAGGGCATAAGTAAAATGTCCTATGCGGACCAACTAAAGGCTCTATCCCTGTATTCTGTCTCCTACAGGCCTTGAAGGGAGATCTATGCCTGGCATACAGGACATTGTCAGACCCCACTGTGATGGATCTCCTGTATATCTGCAAAAGAAGCAGCACCAGAATTACCCATTCAAAAGACTTAAACCTTGTCTGTGAAATAAGTAGGACCTGCTGGAGAGACAAGTATGTATCCAAGAGACTCACCCATCTCTGGGACAGGATCCTCATCCATGTGAAGCAGAGTTCCTCCCTAACCCAATTCAAGGGTAATTTGGACAATTGGATGGGGAACAGGAAATTCATCCTTGGCTTCGCACCTATACCTCTAATGGGCACAGGCAACCTGTAATGGTTCATCTCCAAGGCCACTGCTTGCAAATGTCTCATCTCCCAAGCCTCTGTTTACAGAGCTTTGGGATGCATGGCTATGTTTAAAAAGGCCTTTGTGATCATTAGCCTAGTAAACACCTATGAACCAAATAGTGTGATTGAGTGACTCTAAGATATTTTCTTCTTACTGTTATTGTTACCATTAACACTTATTTTTAATATTTGCCTTAATAGCACTGTCCTTCTAATGATGACGATGTCCATTTTTCTACATCACACAACAGACTGTTAAGCTTTATCTCGGATTTTTCCAGGATACCGTGTTTGAGTTACTGAGATTAATGGAAGGGTGAAGAAAGATGCAACATTTTGACAAATTATGTCATAACCTTTGCATGCACCAATGTAGAGGTGTAGCTAGCTACTCCTTTACCCTCAAGCTGGTGGCAACCCACCCAACTAGAAAAGTTCCTCTCCCTGGACTTGATAAAAAAAAAACTAATGACAAAAACATTTAGCATTCTAGTCAGCTTAAAAATGCAATGAATATTTATTATAAACACCAGCAGTAAAAATCAGAAAGCAAACTGGTTTTGGCCTCAGCCTTCATCAATGTTAATATTATAATATAATAAGATTTTTAACTCTGTATAAGCAAGAAGCCAAAGAACAACTTAAGGGAATGAAGATTAAGAGGAGGCAGCCAACTAGGAACTTGATTGGATTCTGGCTGTGCATGGGTCTAGATACATACAGGATGTTCACAAACTAGTCTTATGCAATAGGCCCACACGTTCTGGAGATGATCACTGTGGCCCCTGACCATGGCAGCCACCACACTTTGGAGTGGTTATTCTCAAGGTTATGTCTGATGCTCATCTGGCTGAATCACATGCATGCCCCACAAGACCAATCAGGCTGATTCCCATTGTTCCACACTGTCCCTATCCCATGTGGGACTATTCAATGTGATACCTAGCTGCAACCAGCATTGGGGTCATCAGTGTGGTCCATCTATTGGATCGCTATACTGGGGACTACACTAGTGTTCTTCTACATTCTCCCAAAGTGCAAAACACTCTCTTGCACAGGATACATCTTACCCGCATACTGCAGGGCTGCACAGTACATCTGGCCAACATGAATGACTTGAAAGCTTCAGTCCATCATTGGAGAATGTCATGCCTGACTCATACTAAGTTGCTACCAGCCATCATGGCTACCATAGCCATATCTCATGACCCTTACATCAATGGTAGCATTGCTGTCACCTGTCACTTTGCTCCACCCAACCTGTATGGATAATTACTGTGGCCTGCCCATCCATCTGGGCTGTATGGGTACAGTAACATTTGATGTACACCATGGCCAGTCAGTATACTGCACTGCAATGCATAACCAGGGTGTGTTAATGCATGCATCTGTTTTATTGTGTGCTGTTCTTGTTTGGATCATAGCTGCTGACCAAACACCGTCTGTTTGTCAGCGCCACAGCATATTGCACCTGTATCTGTCTTGAGTGAGATACCATTGCAACTGCAGCCTATAACAGCTCTGCATGTGTATCTTACTATGCAGCAACTGTAGTTCATCTCTCAGTTAGTACTGTAATGGTCCTAAGCTGTAGCTGCTTCCATACTGCCATATTATGTAACACATGCTCATCAGTAATAAGTGACTGCAGGTATCAAATGAGTAGTTCACTGCACCAGTGGAGGTATCCAGGCAGTGGATGCATGCATCTATGAATTGGGACACACTTTTCACAATGTTCTATGTCTGTGAATGTACAGTATTGTGTGACATCTCAATGAATGTGCAATATTGTATGACATCTCAGCCATGGTCATGAGGGATTCAGAAGGAGGTTATCAGCAATGGTTCCAAGGTATACCTTCTATCACCTACAACCCAACAGTGGGCACCATCATGAATGGTATGCTGCCTGCATCAATTAGAACAGTATAGCCGGGCCTATGTAATTGCTAGTGTCTACATCCACCAATTAGATGACCCTGTGGGAAGTCAACCTGGATAAAATGCTGGTAGAAGTCGCATTTGCACCAGATTCTGAAATTTTGAACAACACTGATTAAATGGTGTAATAATACATGGTATATAATACCCATGCTTTGCACATCATCTAGCAATTGATGGAATGGAATTTCCTCTGGCTGATACATTAGACATCATGTGGAATAGTTAGGCCTTCATGACAATGCATTTGCAATCAGTGTCCCTCAGAACCTTCCCTCAGGACCTCAGGGAAAAGGCTCATGCTGAAGAATGCTTGTTCAGTGGTTGTTCTCTCCTATGCTGTTTGTGGAAGCCAAACATTCTCTGTTGCATGGTGCAGCATCACATGAAGGAAACAACGTAAGATCTGTGAGGTCACTGCCTGCAAAACTCCTATTGTATCCACTGTCAGATGCCAAGAGATTATCATAGCAAGGATGGTTAGTGCTGCAAAACTTCATGTCCACTGGCATAGATATTACATGCATCACCCAAACTTCCGTGACAGGGTTTCACATGTCTACTAACTCCCATATGGTGATTTTGTCCACACATAGCTGTTGACAATGTCTTGGTTATGGAGGTGATAGTACCACAGTTATTGGTGGGTCTGTCTGTAATGTGAAGGATGACAGTACACAACACCACTAACACTAGCTCCAAAAACAGGCACTAATACATGCTGTTCAACTAATGCTGCTCCTTTTTCCTTGCATCATAGTATGTTTGAAGCTTCTGCATGTCAGAAAATCCTGGAGTTCAGAATACATGAGTTTTGTGGCCCTTTGAACTAAATTACTAGGTCCCCGAATCACTCTGCCATGTTTGATTTCATAGTTGTACATACAAGTGTCATTAGTGTAATGACACTCATTTGCATTCAATAGACACCATGCTATTTTTTCTGTAGCTTTGTTGCTCAACTTGAATCTCTGAATCACCTCAGTGCATGTCTCTGTTAAGAGCGCTATTTCATGTAACACTGTTCATTAATTCTTTGTGAATACTCCTTTGCAACTCTTGGCTTTCTTCCAGTACCACACCATGTTAATACCAAAATCGCTTTTCCTCCACATGGACTCATTCTTTATGCTGCCTTCTTTAATCTGTCTCAGACCAATATTACTGATTCACCTATTGGCCTGTATTGTCCTGCAACTCTGCTCCTTCATCATGCTGTTGTTTATCATGCTCATCTTAATTGCATGGATTCTGTAAAGTTTGCAGAAGCTATTTACTGACAGAGTGGCATGCCAAAGGATAGGAGAAGGATGCAATTTCAGTAAACATACAGAAAGCACTCTGGGTATTTAGCTATTTAGAGTAGGATTATTATGGATGCCACTCATGCTCATCTGATTCCAAAACACATCATGCATACTCAAGGCAAATTAAATGTGACAAAATGCAATGTTGACTCTGTTTCGAAAATCCTCGGCATATGCTATAGGGATCTCAATGAACAGAAGCTATTACTACAGATTCTGCTGAATTCTGTAACAATACCAAAAATAAAAAATAAAAAATAAAAAATAAAAATGCAACCAGCAGTTAATGTACTGCAACAGGCTGCAGTGATACAAGCCATAAATGAGGATGTGGTTGTGCACCCTAAAATGCAGCCAGCTAGAGATAGAGCAAGGCTGCAACTAACCAGTTGTCAGAGCAGCAAACAACTGTCAGGTACCAGCTAGAGTGACAACTGGTGTGGGCTTTCTACAATATGTGTGTCCCACACATGTGTATGTGTATCCTGTGATGTCATCACATCCCTCTTGAAACCAAACTGTGTCTCAGCTTGGGTGTACTTGTATCTGGGACATTAGAGATGCACATGGGAAATGCTGTGGCAGTATCACAGACAGCTGCCAATTGTATCCTGGTAAATTTCCTGGCAGCAATGTGGATGATTACATCCACTTTCCATTCACCCCATGGAGTGAGAACTGTAATGTGCAAGTTTTACATCATTGCAAACTTCCCTCTTGCATTCAGTGAAATAGATTACACACACATACCTATCAAGATACCAGTAAATCCAGAAGCAGACTGATGCATAAACAGAAAAGATTGGCCATCCCTGAAGTGCCAGGTTGTGTGTGCAGTAGATGGCAGCATGACAAACATTGTGGCAACAGACCCTGCAAGTGTCCATGATCCTGCCATATGGAGGGGAAGTGGACTGAGGAATACATTCTAGCAAGGTGAAATACCTGAGGGAATACTAATAGGTAAATACAGGAACACAACTAGGTTGTAAGCTAAGGGCCTTCCCAACAATATCCATGCTGACCAAAAGTGTTTTTATTCCAACAATATCCATGCTCACCAAAAGTGTTTTTATTCCGCACAACAGTTGACTGTAGTTCTCCACTTGAGCCATGCCTAATGACTTTGTACCGTGAACCATCCAACACTGCAGAGGAAGCCTGCAGTACAGTGCACACAACAGCCAGAAACACCATAGTGCTTGTGTTTGGTGAACTAAAAGCTACATTCAAATATCTGGACACATCCACAGTGCACTGCAATACATATCTGAGAATGCAGTACAGATAATAATGGTCTGTGCCATGCTGCACAACATGCTAACTCAAGCTCATGTTGGTCTTCTAGTTGCAGGTGTGGGTGAACTACCTCAAGAACATGACAACCCACAGGTATCACAAGAGGGACAGGAAGACATGAGTGACAGGAGACACAGGTGTAGGCAACATAAGGTGTGCAACAAATGCATGCCTAGGCAAAATAGCAGTGGCTGACCCACAACTTTGAATCATGGCAAGCCACATGTGCATGAGTTCACAAATTAAAGATCAATGTTTAAGTGTTTCCCAGCCACAGCAGCACAGATTCCATCTAACAGCAATTACCCACTAGATGTACACACTGAGTATCAGGCATAATACCATAATCAAAATATATAATATTACGGACGTATACAGATCGGTCACAAAAGGGATCATCAACTCAGGGTACAATTGACATAGGTATGGAAACACACTGCTGTATTAGTGTATGGCAAAGAATAAGGGACACATATTAGTACAACACATTCTTATCTCTACTCTACAATAAGCTGAAAAAAGAGAAATAGCACACGGCATAATACAGAACTTTTTAATATCACAAGCAAAATATATCACAATAAAGTACAGATAAAATGATGTATTACATGGAGTCAGCTATGTTTATTAAACTGTTGGACTCACTTTAAAACAGTCTAGGGTGACCACACTGAAGGTTCAAATCACAGTCTGCTCTGCCCCGACCACATACAAAACCACTTGGACCAGCTTGTTCCACAGAGGAGACTGGTTGGGTGATAATGTCATGTTCAGGTGAAGGAACATGATTGTAGCTTGCCTGTCTGATTGTGACTGGCAGGACTACAGTAGAATGACCAGCAGTGGAAGTATCTGCACGTTGGAGTACAGACATTGATGCTTGATGGGCAAAGTTGTTTTTTCTGAGAGGTGGCTTTCCTCTACCATGTGTCAGTGTGCTAGGAACAGTCAGGGCATGCAGAACCCTGCCTGCACTATGGTACTTCTGTAATATTGTACAGACCAGGGTTTCTTCTGACCATGCCACAGATAGCATACTTTCATTTTGAGCAGCCAATGATACCATCACCTCACAATGTCTGTACTTTATTCCTTCATGCAGCACACGCAGCTAGTGTGCAACATGATCTGTGGTACTTGTAAGTGCACGGATGTCTGATCCATGACTTTGCTGGGGATGTTCATCTGCCTGTAGGAGTGGCAGACACTATTTAACAACTTGCCATGCACTCCATCTGCACACCTATGTCTACTCCAATGGCCAGTGTTAATGTGTGGGAACTGTCAACATCATCAGCAGTTTCAACTTGGATCTGTTTTTCACTTGCTTCATCCTGCTCATCATCCAATATCCACTCATTGTCAGAATGACCAGACAAGTTTCCCTCCACATCTGAGGCTGCAGCTGCATGTACATAACTTTCACCATCTGGGCCAGACAGTATCACCATGTCACTGTCCTGTGTGCCAGAGGCTATGCTACCATACTGAGAGACATCAGATCCTACAGTCACACACCAAGCATATGTTCATTTTTTTGAAATCCGTAACCAGGGTCCACATTAGTAGACTATCCCCTGTCAAGGTGATGTCATACCACCAACCTCATGATTCAGTAAGGTTCTATGCAAGAATAGCTTATTCCTGCATGGAAATGACTGTTTAAGAGCAGCACTGCAGCGCGCCATGCATAGTAATGAAAGCGCACTTCCTCTGCTCCTAAATGGACACAGAGCATGGACGAGTGCAGGAGGTGTGTCTGAGAGCAGAGCTCTCAGAACACACATGACCATGCACTCAAGAAGTGCCGTTCTATAATTACAATGAGAGAGAACACTCACAGGGGGTTGCATACCTCCCAACTGTGCAAATCTTTGCAGAATATCCAGGTTTTTCACCCATACGGTTGGCCTGTATCCCATTTGTACTGGGAAATCACTGGGATGATGTCAGGATTGAAGTAGTTAAATAATGGCAAACATCTGAGTTTCAGACACCAATTTCATCAGAAATGTTATTTTAAAACAAATCATGTTACACTAGCAACTTACCTAATTAATAAGAGCAATATTTTAAATATGTCCCTAGTTGTACTTCATTTTGTCAGGCTTTGTCTAGATATTTTGCATGAAGAGGTTGGGAGGTATAGGGGGTTGCTAGGATGTCTGCCAAATGTGCAGATGCATGCAGGAATCCACAGCAATAAGTGTAATTTGTCCCTTCCTAGAGAAAATAACAGAGATTTTTTTTTTTATCAAACAGATTAAACTTAGCCGTAGGTGCGCGGGTTTTCCAATTGCTTAGCTATGCATACTGTAGCTTAAAAAGCACAAGCAGAGCAATAGCATGATACATTAAGTTGAAGCAGTACTGCAATAATGTAGTGGTCAGAGTGTTCGTTTTGCAAACAATCATTCGCAGTTCGATCCTCACTGTACTAAATTCCATTTTCCATGTGAAAGCAATTTATGAACATTTTTTTTTGCTGTATAGCCTACTAAATAGCATATATTTGTGAACTGGAGTACTGCATTACGTGCAGATATGAGTTGCCATTGTAATAATGTGGTAAAATCCACAGATAAACACAAGTGCCCCATACAGTATACATACACATGAATCAGGGATACTAAATGAAGTTATAATGTGTAATGAATGATAAATCCATACAGTGTCCAAATCTAGCACTTTCCCAACACCCATGTTTCATTTCTTTTTAAATTAGTGTGGGGGTGCACTTTTAAGCAATAGTAAGTGGGTTTAAGCCTGTTTGTGCTAGGGTAAGCAATGCGCACGCAGGTTAGGCAATTTTGAAGCTAACTCTCTGTAAGCATATTTAACCGGAAGTTAGCATTGCTTACCATTGCACAAACCTGTGCAGACCTACTTACAACTGCTTAAAAGTGCCTTAATCACTCTGTATTCAACAGCCCCTGTTCTGCCCAGCAACAAAATAAACAGGCCTTGAACCCAGGATGCTGTACGTTATAGTCACAGCATTTAACCAGTAAGCCATCACAGCTGCACATAAAATTGAGGTATACACAAACAGATCCTCACTATAGCAAAATCACAATTTACATGTGAAAAGCATCTGTAAACAGTTTTATGTCGTATAACCTACTACATAACATATCTATGTGAACTGGAGTACTGCATTAAGTCCAGATGTGAGGTGTCATTGTAATAAAGTGGTGAAATCCTCCAATAAACACAAGTACCCCATACAGTGTACGTACACATGAATCACGGATACCAAACAAATATATAACATGTAATGAATGATAAATCAATGCCAAACAGCAAATAGTGTGCAAATTTAAAAATAAGCAATACTAAGCATTGCAGACCTCTGCTTACTAGGTGTAAGCAATGCATAGCTCAGCTAAATCGATTTGCCCATTGGTATACCCCTTTAAGCAATATCAGCCTTAGGTAAGCAGGTTTGCCCATAGCTTAGCATTTTCAAAACCATCCAATCACGGCAAAATGTGGGAAATTGGCCCTATTTAAACCCACAAAAAGACCCCCTGCATGAAGGCAAATGCACGGCTCAAAAAACCAATGTATGAAATCAAAAAAAGTATAGAGCCAGCATACAGTGACCTGAAAAAAAGGTTTATTGGAATATATAAATATAAATATAACAGCAAAACAGACCGGTTTTGGCCGGCTTCATGGTTCCTGAAGATACATTGGCCCAGGATGTCATGTCTTTTTGCAGAAATTTAAATTTGAAACTGTTTTTTGGTGATACTGATAGTAATTTTAACAAGGATAAATTTGTCTATCACAAATCCAGTTTTTCTCCCCCCATGCATCCTATGGTACACCAGTTCCAGAATAGCGTGCTCAAAGATCTTCATTTTCCTAGTTTGGATATACGTTTTAAATCCAATAATCTTACTTTGGTTGAAAAACAAGCTATTCTGGAACTCCAAAACAACAAAGATATAGTTATTATCTCTGCAGATAAAGGTGGAGCTGTAGTTGTACTTAACTGGTGTGATTATGATAATGAAGCAAATAAACAGCTTTCTGATCAGAGATATTATTCCATTATGCCTATTGATCCTACTTTCAGGTTCAAAAAAACAGATTGATCAATTTTTGCTTTTGGCCAGGGATGAAGCTATCATTACCAATGAGGTTATGCACCAACTTATGGTCAAGGATTCCACAACTCAATACATTTATTTCTTACCTAAGATTCATAAAGACCCATTAAATCCACCTGGCAGACCTATCGTATCTGGCAAAGGGTACATTACTGAGCCTTTATCCTTGTATCTCACCAAACATCTTAAACCCCTATTACATGTGGTGTGATCACGATTGCAAGACACGACTAACTTTCTGCAGATTATTACAGACACACAGTTGGAACCTGAGTGGTTTCTATGCACATTGGATGTAAGTGCCCTATATACTAACATCCCCCATCAAGCTGGTTTGGATGCAATGGCCTATTGGTTAGAAGTATCGGGCTTATATGAAGCCAACTTCAATTCTTTTTTGGTGAGTCTAGCCAAACATGTCCTCATGAATAATGTCTTTTATTACAAGGATAATTGTTATTGGCAAACTAAAGGAACAGGAATGGGGGCATCTTTTGCCCCCATATATGCTGATCTATTTATGGCTTATGTTGAAAAACATATAATTTATGACTGCCACAACAATATATTCATTGAATATATTGACATCTGGAGACGTTATTTGGATGATGTTTGGCTAGTATGGAAGGGTGATGAATGTCAACTCATGGATTTTGTTTCATATTTGAATCACAATATATGGGGGTTACAGTTTACTGTACACTATGATCTAAACACAATCACTTTTGTAGATGTATTAATCAAAAGATTACCTGATCATAAACTAGGTACTGAGGTGTACAGGAAGTACCCCCAATACAATACCATCTTACATGCCTCCAGTTATCACCCACCTCATATTGCACGAAATATTCCAAAATCACAATTTATACGTGTAAAACGTATTTGTTCTGAGGATTCTTCCTTTCAACAACATAAGGGTGATTTAACCAGCAGATTTAAATCCCTGGGTTATAGGATAGGAGATGTGCTAAAGGCTAGTCATCAGGTCAACTCTATGGATAGATCAGAACTTCTTACTTACAGAGACCATTCAGCAACATCATCACAACCCATTAGGTTTATAATGACCTATGCTAGAAATTCTGACAGTCTAATTCAAAGTGTGCATAGACACTGGAATATTTTGCAATGTGATTATGAGCTTGCAAATATTATTCCGGATAGATGTTTATTTTCATTCAGGAAAGGGAAAAATCTCAGTTCTTTTTTAATCATTATAAATGTGGAAATACCTTGAATAACTCACAACTCTCACAAACAACGTTGATGGGAGAACCATTGTATGGCTGTTTTCCTTGTGGTCATTGTACCAACTGTCAATATATATGTAAATCTAAGCAATTTTATAGCAGGAATTGTTCTTCAGTTTATGATCTTCATTTCTTTGCTAACTGCAGTAGTGATTGGCTGATATATTTGGCTACATGCAATTGTGGCTCTTTTTGTGTGGGACAAACTTCCCGCCCATTAAAATTACGCATATTTGAACATATTAGTAATATTAAGAACAAAAGAGCTCATAATGCACTATATAAACATCATATGATACACACTACTGCTAAATTTTCTTTTATGGTTATTGACAGTATACAAGGGAATCGTTCCAATAAATCAGGTTGGCATTCTATTTTAAATGCCAAAGAAAAGAAATGGATTATCAGATTAGGTGGATTGTTTCCACCAGGACTTAATGAACAATTTTAGATATCCACCAATGAGCTTTGAGAAGTACATATTTAAACAACATTGTTTTTCTGTTTGCTTTACACTGAAGAAGGTTGTGATATTGTCTGGCTGAAACCGGTCTGTTTCGCTGTTATATTTATATTTATATATTCCAATAAACCTTTTTTTCAGGTCACTGTATGTTGGCTCTATACTTTTTTTGATTCCTATTTAAACCCCTCATGCAGGAATACATCTCATAACTGGTTGCAGCTTTATCCTTTAGGCACTTTGGCTGGTGTCAGAGAAGGATTGCCCTTTTGAGCGCAGCACTGGGGCATCCAGGAGTTCAAAGTCATGGCAGGACTCCTCATAAAAACCATGAAGAAAGACTGCTGCAGGGCCAGTACCAGGGTTCCCAATATAAAATAGAAGCCTGGGACCGTCTCACCCGTAACCTCACCAGTGCCAGTGGCATCCCTCGAACTGATGAGCAAGTCAGGCATCACTATGCCGACCCTGAAACAGAAGAAGAGGGAGCTCTTGGATCAGTGGATCCAAGAAGCTAGGCAGAGGGGTGATGTCCCAGCAGTGTGTAAGTATCATTCTACTACATGGTTAATAATTGCCAGCTCATGTATATTATGGACAGATATGGCTAAATACTCCTCTTATGTTTTTGACAGCAGCAGCAGCAGAGTGGGCTGTGAATCAGGAAGCCCATGCCTGTAGGCTGCAGAAGCTGTGTCGTGAGGCAGGTTAGTAATAATCTTGCATGTAGTCATAAGAAATAAATCTAAAAGTAGTAGAAAGTTAATTGCCAGTATAAAAACCTGTATTGTGTATGGGATGTACTGAATAAACCAGACAATATGGCAGGAAGAGTCTCATATAAGTTGTATGTAAGTAAAAGAGTAACAGCCTGGCAATAAAGCTCTAACTCCTGGACTGCTTGTGTTTACTCTGGTATCATATGGTAATGTAGTGTTGCATTCTCTTAATAGTACTGTTGTATTAAGCACTGTTACTCACACTGTGCTACATAAATAAAATGTATAGGAATGTCTGTATACGACTGCTGTAATCACAAGGTCATATTGTACAACTGACAGAGACTTAGACAGAAAACAATGAAAAGATAGACAACATAATCCAAATAGCACACTCAACTGAGATGTAAACTGTTGTATTTGTAGCACACACAGTCATGGTTTGAATCCTGGGAGTGGTAGTAAGCTGTATGAAGAATCATACCCCTCAACTATATAGATATTGTCAGAAAGTTCAGATAAATGGCTTAATTTTTCTGCCTGTCACCCTGTCCCACTGGCAAATCAGTGTGATTATTTCAGAAGTTTAGGAAGCAAATGACATACAACTGAGTGTCAGACATCATAACTGTCAGAAATATATATATAAGAACAAACCTGTCACTCTAGCAACTCACCAAATTGTTATGAGAGTAATATGCAAAGTATGTCCCATCTCCACCCCGCATGTTGTGAAGCTATGACCAGAGTTTGTGCAGTAACAGAGTGAGACGTATGTGCATAATAATAATAATAATAATAATAATAATAATAATAATAATAATGTGGAATCTGGTAATATGTGTGGCAACATTCAGGTAGTGTTAACAAACAATCCCTCCACAGGTCTGTCAGATAAGAAAACTGTGCCTAGAAATAAAAGATTGAAATCCTGGACTGGTACTGTTTAGTCTGGTATTGTATGGCATTGTTTGTGTTTCAGTTTCTCTGAATAATAAGGTATTACTCATCACTGTCATCCACACTGTGCTACAGAATAAAACTGTCTGGGAAACCCTGTATAAGAGTGTTGTAATTACAAGGTCAGATTGTAAAACCACAGGAAACTTATAGACAGAAATCAGAAAAAAAATATACAGCAATATCTAAATAGCACACTCAACTGTGACGTACACTGTTTTATATTTAGCAGACACAGCCATGGTTTGAATCCTGGGAGTGGTAGTAAGCTGTATGCAGAATCATACTCCTCAACTGTACAGATTTGTCCAGAATGTCCAGATAATTGGCCTATATCCGTTGCCTGTTACACTGTCCCCCTGGCAAATCAGTGTGATGGTCTCTGACATTTAGGCAGCATTTAATGACATATAACTGAATGTCAGAAATGTAAATATTCAGAAAATGTATATGAAAACAAACCTGTCATTGTAGCAACTCACCAAAGGTTTATGAGGCAATAGTCAAAATATGTCCCAGTTTCACCTGCATGTTGTCAAGACTTGCCCAGAGTGTGTGCAATACGATATTGAGAGGTATGTGCATAACATCAACCTGGAATCTAGGAATATGCATAGAAACAGTCAGGTAGTGTTAACAAA
>NC_056731.1:1675929465-1675934465 GCF_019279795.1 Protopterus annectens | reverse complement strand
TGGTATATCCCATGCACACATTTCACACACCTACCCATAATGCATGCTGTACATGTTCACGTATTGTTGCTGTTAACTGCACTGTATCACAGTGGTCACCAAGATGGTGTATCTGAAGGGTATGTAAGACTCCTGCAATATAACTAACATCCTGTCATTGCAAGATGTGTGCACAGAAATGAACATAATGGTGGGACAAATGGCCTACAGTAGGCACATGTCTGAAACATCACCCTTATACAGTGTTACAGAAGTGTATATAC
The DNA here is from genome assembly GCF_019279795.1 of Protopterus annectens. Lineage (NCBI taxonomy): Eukaryota > Metazoa > Chordata > Ceratodontiformes > Protopteridae > Protopterus > Protopterus annectens. Next base: position 1,675,934,202 of record NC_056731.1, on the reverse strand, counting down.
CACTATTACAATGACAACTGTTACAGATCTACACTATGGCATATCACAATATTGCATTCCACAACCCTTACAACCTGCAATTTGGTCCTAACATGAGCAATGAATGTGTAATATGGAATCCTATGTTAGGACAACAAATATGGGGAATACATACTAGCGTATGTGTACATGCACTCCAGATAACATAGTGTGGAAGCAGCTTTTGAGGTACTGAAAGCATGCATTTTTCATGAGTATGGACCTTCCAGCAAGTACAGGTCCTCAATGTCACATCAATAAATGGCCTGCAATCCAAGACGTTTGGCCATCAAATGTGCCAACTTACCTGCAACAAAGGCAGCCATGGCTTGCACACATCTTACAAGCCATGGAATGGATCCTGTACCCAACATGTAGCACCCAGAAGTTGGACATGTAGCCTTACCTCACCATTGCATATACCATGGCAAATAGTGCAGACAGTCATGTATGTGGCGAAGATGTATGGGACAGGATTCATGTGAAAAATAAAAAGATGACCATCCAAGACAGATGATGACACATGTTGCAAACTGATCATGCAGGCTGCCTAGTAACATGCCACAACACTGAGGGAGTTGTAGAAATGTCTAGCAAGTACTGGCTGTGCAGTACCCATGTCAGCAATTGCCTGGACTCTGCATAAGTGTGACCCATGGGTTACGGCAATCAGATGGGACAGTTGAACCACAGGAAACATCAGACAGGCCTCTCTACAGGTAGCATATGCATAATAGCAAAGGTCCCCAAAAGGCATGCGTTGCAATGTGTACTGGTGTACCAAGACCACGTTGGAAACCTACAGACCATATCAATTAAGATACATGTGCTGCACAACCAACACCTCACCCCACCTCAAGCCCACCATCCCCATCTTTACCTTTACAGTGCCAGTGTACACCTGTATGTCTGCCATTCCTTAGCAGAGACTAGGCCAGTACACATGGTGTTCAGTGTTTGGGACACTGCAAAATGGCACACATGTGTAGGCTGCAGTTGTCAAGCTTTTGCAAAACGGCTGAGGGTGGGGATGTCATCATGATACACAACAGTGCACTGAAGCAGAGATCCAAAAGATGCTACAAATGGCTGTATCTGCACACAGTCAAGGTCAGGAACTGTGGCAGACATAATCCTGACTACACAGCAATAGTGATGCCACTGTATGACATCCAAGGGATGTGCACATGAGTTCACTTTGCAATCATGCAGAGTTGGGGGACATTTGCAGGTCAGAGTGACCAAATACTGGCAAATGCAGATGGCCCATGCTAGTATACCCCTGCCAGGAATAGAGACTGCTGTAGTACACATAACAGTAGGTGCAACAAACCATCATGATAAGAGTGTGCACACATATGTCACCCACAAATTCTATGCATCTCAATTAGCATCTGCACAACTAACACATTTGTGTGACACTGCATTTGACTGCACAGGTCATATGTCACATATCAGGTTCATGTAATGTTAACATATGCAGTAATGTGGCCCCATGGCATATTAAGGAAGATGGCGCCATATCAATAAGGGTGTGTACACTCCCCATAGTCACGATAAGGTTTGAAGGTTGTCAGTGTAATTGTATTTTATTGGCATACATGCACCGCTGATGATGAGATCTGTAAATCAGGCATCAGGCATTCACAAATGACATCTGTCCACATATCATCCCAGGTTTGTGTCAGACAAACACATAAGGGCTAAGAGCAGCAGACCAAACATAACCGACACACATACACATTCAGCAATGGTGTGTACACCTGTGAGGTATGGTGCACACTACATGCCAGGGTGCCAAACAGGTTCACAGCAATACTGTGTACATGGGTGCAGTGTGCTCCAGTGGAAGGGGCATCACCTACTAACACAACCCATGCATCACAGAGATGTATAATGTTGCTGGCAGGGATTGACTATAGCTGCACTGCATGCTGTTGAGTGCCATATGTCATACATGTTGACATATGGGTAATGAGAGGTCTGTGTGTAATATCTTTGTGCAACCTCACCTGTAAGTGTGTGTGTGTGTAGGGGGTAATTTGTCTGTAAGCGCTATCTGGTGGAGTGGAAGGGGGTTAATGTATGTAGAATGCATGTGTGTATGTGTGTGTGTGTGTCTATATATGCACATGTGTGAGTCTGGGGTTGTTTACACCTCTCAACTTCCCTTTGATATCGTGCAGTACATGGACATGGACAGACACATGAGACACCAGGAATACTTTTCTGGCATGTAATCTCAGGACAGCTGATAGTATAATAACGTCTGCAGTATAAAACATGCATTGGGAGGGAAAACTAGACACCAGGGGTACTATTTTAATTGCAATCAGCAGAAAGGTGAAATAATACAGATGTATGCAGCACTACAGATACATTGGGGAATTACTAAACAACACCAGAGAGTGTTTCCAAATATTACTGTAGTCTACATAAAAAGTTAATACAGCAATAGATCGTGCATGTACTGAACAACAGTTACATATGACATTCCATTGTGTGACATTATTGAGTGACTGTAATAGCCCATAGCATATGGGGACCATGCTCAAGATGTCTGGACAAAACCAGGGTGAATAAATGTAAAAAAAAAAAACTCTGAACAGACAAAGGAACCAGATGCAAAAAATTAGTAAAATGAAAAACAAAATGAAGCACAATGGTTCCACACAGCACACTAATTTACACAATAAATGCTTTATTCCAGTAATGGTGCTTCATTTTGTTTTGCAAAGCCAGGATGAACGCTGGGTGACATCAGGGAGTCTTTGAAAAAACAATTCCAATCAAGTTAAACAGGTCATGTTTTGTGATCGCTTTTCTAAGCAATTAGAAAAATAATACATTAATGATTGGTATTATTGACTGTAATTATTCAAGACTGATGCAGGATGGGGAACTTAAGAGAAAAAAATAGGAACATTCAGTAAACTCAGGGACAAGTAAGTAGCATGGTGAAATGTCAGTGTGTGTGTGTGTGTGTGTGTGTGTGTGTGTGTGTGTGTGTGTATGTGTGTACTGTTAAGCAATGATGTACAGGTCTTAAAGTGCATTTCTTGTTTTCCCCTCACAGGTGGTTTGGTCGGTCAGGGTCCCTCCTGCAGGCAATCTGACGTTTGTATCCATATAGACAATGAAAATGATGATAGGTGTGTTGAGGCACAGGCGGGGTTGTCAGGGGCTGAAGCTGCACCATCGTTTGACATCCTACTGCTATCCACCCCATCCCTGTACACAGTCTCAATGCCTATACATATCCCATCACCAGTGGCCATAGCTGAGGGACAGTTGGTGGTCGGTGGCATGAGACAGGACAGTGTGGTATCTATGGCATGTATGTCTGGACACAGCAGTAATAGCCAGAGGTCCAGCAGAGTACCACATAGGCAGATGTACAGGGGTGCTCATTGGAGGGCTGCTGGACATTGTGCCCCTGGCAGAAATGCCACATCTGGTACCACCAGACGCATGTTTCAGGCCATCATGGAGGTGCAGGAATGTATGGAACGGTACACCAGACAGGCTGTGAGGCTGCAGAGGGTTACTCATTCAGCTGTTGCTGACAACATCTGTGATCTTGCAGGTGCCCTCCAAATTTTTCAGAGGTCATGTATAGATGGTTGGGTGAGATGGTGGGAATCCTTGACTGTGGAATGTCCATGCTCAAGCATATGGTGGGAGTGGTGCATCGGCCAAGTGGACCTAGGCCAGCAACATCAACTGCTGGAGGTCAACATGAACATGCCAGAAAACCGAGCCGCTGCCATAGTGGCAGTACGAGCCCCAGCACTGCATGGGGGCACTGTCCACACCACACCACAGCAGACCACATGCACGTGGCCCTGGCCAGTCTCAGGTAGGACCCAGATCCAGTGGACACATGTCATCATCAGGGGAGAGTAGCATATTGTGGCTTGTACCTGGTGGTGCCTGTGGAACCCCTGGCAGGCACAGTTCACGTGTCCATGGTTGGAGATGGTGAACTGCACACACTGCCAGGTACAGTCTGCAGCTGTCCAACAAACAGTATAGGGCAGCCACATGGCAGAAATGTGTGCATGCATACTCATACACAATACAAACACAGCTAGGGCAACCCCATACCTACACCCACCACATCACTGTGGCCAAAGTAATAATTAAACCCCCTCATGTACACACATGGTGTCAAACATATGTCTCAGCCTAGGTCTTTGGCAAACCAACAACACACCCTGTGCATATGATGATACCTGTGCCACATCCCTGTCATCCATAACATAATTGCAGGGACAGGCTAATATGGTTCTGAGGCACAGGGTGACTGCACTATGTCATACCAATGTAATGCTGTGTAAAATGTTATCAGCAGTAAAGTGTAATGCTTACATGTCAGGAAGTGTAACTGTACAGCCGTGATGCATTATAGCTGCTATTAATGCTGAGTGATTGTGGTCTCCATAATGTATTCCATTTGTGTTGTAGGTGTCCATGTGTCAGCAGGAGGATGGTCTGCTGTTGTATCCTACAAAGGGTATGGTACTGTGCTGACACCTTGGCTGTGCCATATCCTGGGTACAGGTGAACACATGTCACAGGTCTGTATAACAGTTACTGCATGTGCAATATGGCTGATAAGTCTGGGGGTAGTGTATACAGGTGAGTGCATGGTGGCTGATGTCACCAGCCCTTTTACACTGGACAATGGTAAGTGTATTGGGTGGTGCACACCACATG
>NC_056731.1:1675921965-1675924465 GCF_019279795.1 Protopterus annectens | reverse complement strand
TAATCCTACCACCCAACATTATAACCTGTGAGAGATGCACTTATATAGCCAAACTGCAAGCAAAGCTCTCTTCACCCAAGACTGGACTAGACAGTCAAGAGGAGAAGGTAAACACTTGCACAACAGCACACTCATCACATAGTCCCTCAAAACCTACACCACCAAGAAACACACATAGAAACACAAAACACACACCTACATTTGCTGAGGCTCTCTAAAAAATGTACTCAAGCAACAGGGACATCCAGAGCAGAAACACAAGCAACCTCCACCCCCCACCACAACCCAAATGACACATAGCCCACAAACTCAGTGTGCCACTCAACCACAGCCCATAAGGCATAACAATGTACCCAACACTCTAGTCATAGGTGACTCTATAGTCAGGCACACTGATGTTCCACTCACCATATTAAACAAGGAGAAAGTTACTGTCAGGTGCCAGGATCCGTCACATAATGCATGCACTCAGGTCACTCCACAACAAGTACAAATATGACTCTGTCATTGTCCATGTTGGTGTGAATGAACTGAGATGTACCTCCCTGGACTACATGAAAAGAGACATGGAAGAGCTGTCCGATCTTGTAGCCCAGGCAGGTATGACCCTAGCCCTGAGTAGCATCCTGCCATCACCCAGAATGATATCACAGTACAAGGACAAAATGATTGACTTCAACAATTGGCTAAGCTTCTATTGTTATTCTAAGGGGATCCAGTATCTGTATGCCTGGGATGACATGATCGACAAACCACAATGCTTTGCTAGAGATAGCCTGCACCTGTCACCCTTGGGATTCTAGATACTTGCCACCCCTATAGTGCCTTTTTTAGGCAATATTCAATTTCACCACCATAACAGGTACAAGCAAGCAAAATCTGAGGGTAGTGCTACTTAATGCTAGAAATCTAAAACTCAAAATGTACTCACTCAAGGCACTCCTTAAAATAGAGAACATCGACATCTGTGCAGTGACAGAGACCTGGTTCAAGGCTCCAGAAAGCACCCCTGCATTACCAGGCTATAATTCATACCACACCTTTCGGCCACCTAACCTGGACCGAAGCACTAAAGGCGGAGAACTGTCCATATTCATTAAGGATATTCACACCTCCAGGCTAGTTGCTCAGCATAATGTATCCAAGATTATCCAAGTGCAACTAACTCTGGGAAAGACCACAATCCAAATTGTAGCTTACTACATATTCCCAAGCATGCCCCAGGATTCCCACTCCTCAATATTAGGGTACAACCTAACACCTTAATAATGGTCAATTTCAACTACCCCACCATTAACTGGGAAAACTACTCGTACCTACACTTGTGGCAATGTTTTCTGGAATTCATAACTTCCAATGGCTTGGATCAACTTATCCACACCCCAACCAGGGGCAGCAATATCTTAGACCTGGTCATTACCAACATGGGCAACCAGTGTTCCACACCATAGGTCAATTCCTTGTTGGTCAAATACAACCACAAGCAAATCACCCTAGACATCCACATCCCACCACCACCCCCCATTAGGGAAACCACAGTAAAAATATGTTCCAAAGCCAACTTCACGCTTCTTAAGACAGAAGTGGCAAACTTCATGACACCCATGCTGATGAACAATAGAGGTACGAATCCTGAATCATATGCAATTGCACTTTATAAGCACTTACACAAGTGCATGGATCATGCAATACCTAACAGAACCAAGATGCTATCCTCCAAAAAAAGAAAGCCAATCTGGTGGTCCCCTGCCATAAACAATCTCTATAACAGAAGAAAGAAACTGTTGCAAAAAACAGTAAAAGCCCATAATTGGAGGAACTCTGTGGTCAGTCTCAATAAGAAGATGAGATCCCATATTAAATCCTCCAAAGCTAGTTATGAAAACAAAATCGCCACTGATTCTAAAGACAACCATAAAGCATTCTATAGCTATGTCAAGAATCTCAATGGCAACACTCAGATCTGCTCTGAGTTATGGCACAATGGCACTAAATATACAGAACCAACTGATATTGTCAACATCCTGGCAGATAGGTTTGGTGCTAACTTTACCCCTCTCTCATCCCCTAAAGGGCCCATCTCTATACCAGAAGAATGCAAATTTCCTGTAATCATGGCTGCACAGCTAAAAATCCCACTATGCAAAGCCGAGAGCACAGCATCCACGAGACCTGACAACATCCCAGGCTGCTTTCTACATGAACTACAGAATGAACTGGCAACCCATCTAAGTACCATGTTCAACCATAGCCTCACCTCTGGCTTTGTGCCCACTGAATGGCGCACAGCAAAGGTTATCCCACTCCACAAAGGGGGAGCCACCATGGACCCCAGGAACTACCATCTCATTAGCCTGATGAGCCGGGTCTGCAAGGCTATGGAACATATCATCATGGAACTTATATAAACAATGACACTGGTAATCTCCAAACTCTGAACCCTACTCAGTTTGGGTTTGTAAAAGGCACATCATGTCTCCTAAACCTGATAGACGTCTTT
>NC_056731.1:1675871965-1675916965 GCF_019279795.1 Protopterus annectens | reverse complement strand
ACATGTAGGGATATGGATTGTCTACACCAGACTCTCTGCTGTTTGACATCTGTTCTCCTTGTAAGGTGGACATTGTGACATATAACAGGTCTTCCATATAAGAAATTTGCAAAACCCGCCCCACAATGAGTACTGTTATTACACAAACCCAGCTTCCTCTCCACAGGATACTGATGATAAACACACACACAGTCTCACAGTTGCCATGTCTGGGATTCCATAATGTCACATGTAGGGGTATGGATTTTCTACACCAGCCTCTCTGCTGTTTGACATATGTTGTCCTTGTAAGTTGGATATTGTGACATATAATAGGTCCTCCATATAAGAAATTTGCAAAACCAAACCCCAATGAGTCCTGTTATTACACAATCCCAGCTTCCTCCCCACAGGATACTGATGACAAACACACAGTCTCACAGTTGCCATGTCCGGGATTAGAACTCCTACCTGACTAGTAAATTGCACTATAGCATTACGCAGTTATAGCATGCGCCATGGAGCTTACAGGGCTATTCTTTCACCAAAGGTGCATTTCAAGGTGAATGACATCATCAGACTTGCCTGGTAGAGCAATGGAAATTGTAGTGACTATGAATGGCCTCAACAGCATTGATCCGTCCACCGACAAACACACACACAGAGTTTCACAGTTGCCCTTTATGGGATTAGAACTCCTACCTAACTAGTACATCTCACTACATTACACAGTTTTAGCACACGCCATGGAGCTTATAGAGGTACTCCTTCCCCAAAGGTGTATTTCAAAGTGAATGTCAGCAGGCTTGCCAAAGTAGGGCAATGGAAAGTGATTTGACTGTGAATGGTCTCAAAAGCATTGATCCCTACATAGACACACACACACACACACACACACACACACACACACACACACACACACACACACACACACACACACACACACACACACACGCACACACGCACACACGCACTCACACACACACACACACACACACAGAATTTCACAGTTGCCATGTATGGGATTAAATTGCCTACATAAGTAGTATATCACACTACAGCATACAGCAGTTATAGCATGTGGCACAGAGCTTACAGGGCTACTCCTTCCCCAAAGGTGGATTTCAAACTGAATGATATCAGCAGGCTTGCCAAAGTAGGCCAACAGAAAGTGATTTGACTGTGAATGGACTCAAAAGCATTGATCCCTACACAGGCAAACAAACACACACATACTTTCACAGTTGCCAAATGTGGAATTAGAACTCCTACCTAACTGGCACATCACACTATAGTACTATGCAGTTATAGCACATGCCACGGAGCTTACAGGGCTACTCCTTTACCAAAGGTGTATTTCAAGGTGAATGACATCAGCAGGCTTGCCAAAGTAGGGCAATGGAAAGTGTAGTGACTGTGAATGGCCGCCAAATCATTGATACCTACACAGGCAGGCAAACACACACACACACACACACACACACACACACACACACACACACACACACACACACACACACACACACACACACACACACACACGCAGAGTCTCTCAGTTGCCATGTCTGGGATTAGAACTCCTACCTAACTAGTACATTACACTACAGCATTGTGCAGTTATAACACACGTCACAGAGCTTAAAGGGCTACTCTTTACCCAAAGGTGTATTTCAAGGTGAATGACATCAGCAGGCCTCCAAAGTAGGGCAATGGAGAGTGCAGTGTGTGTGAATGAGCCATAAGCCATTCATCTGGAAGCACACACACAACACTCAGTCACACACAGGTTTACATTTAACAGGAATGTGTATACAATTGCTAGATGAATAATGACTTGTACAGTCATGTTACACAGTTATCACAAGCACCACAGACACTATAGTGCTGAGGGATACCAGAAGCAAATGTCTACAGTTATTGACATTTGCACATCATGTGGTTTTAGCCAACTGGATGTGTAATGGGTGGGACAGCCTCATGATGGGAAGCTCTTTGTCACTGTCTGTCACTCTCTTCCACACATCTATGTATGTATAAGTTTGGCCTATTATAGTGTGCTGTCCTTGGATATATGTGTGTATTCCTATCTGATGTGTGTGCAAAGCATGACTGGTTTGCAATGTGGAGTGTGTACACAAACATCTGCAACTATCAGATATGTATAGTCCACTGTTGTTGCCAGACATGGGCTTCATTTCTGTAAGTGTGGCAGCATGCCCAGTATGACCTTCCATATTGAATGTGTGAATCCATTCCAGGTAGGTTGTACTCCAGTGCAGGTTTTTGTGTTCTACACCTACCACTGCTCATATGTGAACTGAGCTGCTATTTCCTGGTTTACTTTTTTTTTTTAAAACCTGGTGCGTGGTGTGGACACCCGTAAAGTGTGCTTGTCAGCTTCAGACACACCCCTTTCCTTAGCTCTGCTAAGCTAAAGGCAAACCCGAGCCACATAGCTCCAATAAGCTTACAGTATGCCTGACACACCCCTCTATGATGTCAGCTAGCTCTTCGGCTTGCACCATGGTTTTCCTGCACCTACACGGTTAGATGCAGACTAGCCATGATGGGAAATCTGTGATTCAGTATCATTCCCCTCATTGCATAGAATTCCCTGGTAATGTCTAGTTACAAGTTTGACACTGAGCATTCCCCCTTAGCAACCATTATTCACTGGCCTTGTTGTCTTCTACCTGCCATTGACTATAATGGCAAAATTGTGATTTTTTTCCAAAAGAAGCTTTTTTTAGGGTTTTACTTTTATTTTCTGGCTGATCCTGTTTGCATGCTGCTGCCCTATGCTTAAATGGCCGAAATCAGCCAAAAAAAAATATTTTTTTTGCAACTGTTTTCCATGCCAGTGGCCATATATTTGGCCATTGGCATGCTTTCCACATTATATACACTCTTTATTTGGAGCTGTCATGGCTCCATTTTGTAGTTTGCAGAAATGAACTTGGTTACTAACCAAGTACATTTCTACAGGCTACACTAATCCTACACAGATGGCTGCCAGCTTCCTGGATCACTAATTCACCTTATTTGCAAGGTTTTCACTTGCAAATGGGGTAATTAGCATACAGGAGCTGTGTCCATGCAAGAATAGTGCAGGATCGTTTATGCACATCCCATGAGCTTGTTTCTGGAACTCTCAGTGGCCATATTGCTTTTAGCAGCTCCTGCACTATTCCTGCATGCTGTGCAGAGCTTACTGAATCCTGGGGCAAGTCTATTCATGGCATTCACAACACACACACTTTCAATGAAGATGGATTAGGCAAGCTGGTTAAAACAGCAAATGAAAGGCTTAAAGTCCACTTAATCCACCACAACAGATTATATGATAAAACAAAACAAGATTTAATGTAAGCGTTTTCACTGGAAAAATGTTCCAGCTTCTTCAGACTACAAACAGTAAAATACTTAGAAAAAAACACCTTTTAAAACAATTCAAAAAATGAACTGCCAATAGAGTTTATTACCCCACCTGATGTCATACACAAGCATTTAAGAATTAAAGCTACAGGGGGTTACTCCAACTTAAAACATACTAGGATGCTTAAACAACCTCACAGCACCATCATTAAAGAAAATAAGAACAGGAGGCGGCAGAATCGGAGGAGGAGATAAGAGGGATTTTGCCACATGTCCTGGTAAGCACCGAGGGGGACTTTAAATTTTTTAACTTTAGTTCACTCCGGGTGGATAAGGATATGGTCAACTTCTTTTCTAAAGGGCTAACTTTTTTTCCTGACAAAAGGGCCAATTTGGTCAAATCCATCATAGACCTTAAACTTTTCATTCATAAGCTCAATCTTTCACACCTTATGGGTTTCAATTCCACACTGACTAATAACTTAACGGTTACCAGCCTGTTTAACCTACAGCTGCAAGATACTCTAGCTTTGTTTGGAAAAGCTTGTGAAATTGATTTCAGAAGGTTGCTGGTGAACAATACATGGTATGCCAATAAGTGTAATAACACCGACAGTGATGAACTGGCATTTATCGATTTGTTAAATACATGTAAAGTGTGAGTTATTAAACCCGATAAGGGTGGTAGTTTAATACTCATGGATCAGCATGATTATGTGAGCAGAATGCAAGTTGTCTTAGACAGTATAATGTATGAACAGGTTAGTCTTAACCAAGTGAATGGAGCCTACAGGTCAATCAATAACACCCTTAATGATTTATTTTTGGAAGGGAGTATTGATATTGATAGTCTACACTACTTAACACAGGTCAATCAATAACACCCTCAATTATTTATTTTTGGAAGGGAGTATTGATATTGATAGTCTACACTACTTAATACAGGTCAATCAATAACACCCTCAATGATTTGTGTTTGGAAGGGAGTGTTGATATTGATAGTCTACACTACTTAATACAGGTTAATCAATAACACCCTCAATGATTTATGTTTGGAAGGGAGTATTGATATTGATAGTCTACACTACTTAATACAGGTTAATCAATAACACCCTCAATGATTTGTGTTTAGAAGGGAGTATTGATATTGATAGTCTACACTACTTAATACAGGTTAATCAATAACACCCTTAATTATTTATTTTTGGAAGGGAGTATTGATATTGATAGTCTACACTACTTAATACAGGTCAATCAATAACACCCTTAATGATTTATTTTTGGAAGGGAGTATTGATATTGATAGTCTACACTACTTAATACAGGTCAATCAATAATGCCCTCAATGATTTGTGTTTGGAAGGGAGTATTGATATTGATAGTCTACACTACTTAATACAGGTTAATCAATAACACCCTCAATGATTTATGTTTGGAAGGGAGTATTGATATTGATAGTCTACACTACTTAATACAGGTTAATCAATAACACCCTCAATGATTTGTGTTTAGAAGGGAGTATTGATATTGATAGTCTACACTACTTAATACAGGTTAATCAATAACACCCTCAATGATTTGTGTTTGGAAGGGAGTATTAATATTGATAGTCTACACTACTTAATACAGGTCTATCAATAACACCCTTAATGATTTGTGTTTTGAAGGGAGTATTGATATTGATAGTCTACACTACTTAATACAGGTCAATCAATAGCACCCTTAATGATTTGTGTTTGGACGGGAGTATTGATATTGATAGTCTACACTACTTAACAATGCCAGCACCCATTATTCCAAAATTCTTTGGGACTCCAAAGATCCACAAAGACCTCACCAATCTTCCTTTTAGACCTATAGTGGATGGTAGAGGGTCTATCACATATGCATGTGCGAAATTTGTGGATGCTAAGTTAAAACCTATTTTTAGATCTGTGCCCCAAATATGCCATGATTCTTGACATTTTCTTGAGAATATAAATAAGATAGTTTTTGATGACAGTTTGTTATTTGTCACAGTGGATGTTAAAGATCTGTACACCATTATTCCCCAAAAACTTGGTGTAGAATGGGTTAGAGAATTTTTCCATCTCAGGGGGCTTGACAACAAAGACATGAATATCATAGAGATTTTGTTAGAGTTAGTTTTGAATAACAGCTTTTTATTTTTTGAGAGCCGGTTTTTCTTGCAGAAACATGGGGTAGCCATGGGGGCCCCCTGTGGTAGCAGTTTTGTGAATAGTCTGATGGCTTACTGGGAAAGGGTATTCTTGGTTAACAATTTAAAATTTAGAGAACATGTAACTTGGTATACATGTTATCAAGATGACATGTTCCTCATTTGGAAAGGTGAAGCAGTTTTAATTCAAGTATTTATAGATGAGATCATGAAGTTTACGGATTTTCTTGAATTCACCTACCAAATAGGTTATGATGAGATAGATTATCTCAACATCCACCTTTCCAAAGATACCCTGAATAACAGATTTAGGAGCACGATTTTCCGTAAGCCCACCTATTCTAATGCATTCTTACATTTTTCAAGCTGCCACCCCTTGCATCAAAAGAAAGCAGTAGTCAAGGGACAAGCAGTAAGGGCAGCAAGAATGGTTTCTAATGTTGATCATTTCATTAAGGAATGTGATTTATTAAAATCTATGTTTAACAAAAGGGTTTACCCTCAGGCGTTCACTGAACTCATTTTCAATGAAGTTATTAACAAAAGACGCGCAGGCTACTTTTCCCATTGGTTTCGAAAGGTTATGATGTCTGTTTTGATGAGCCACAATTGGAGATAGAGATTAATTCTTCCCAAGTTCCCACTGATAGGCAGGTCATCAGATTCTTGACAACCTTCTCTTTGGATTCTCATTTTATTAAGGAAATCATAATTAAAAACTGGGGGTTTATTTTAGATGACCATGCATTAAGAAAAACATTTGGTCAAGTGCCCCAGTTTACTTATAGAAGAGTTTTAAACTTGAAACATTTAGTAGAGAATCCCAAAACATAGTGAAGTTACACATAGGCATGTTTAAATGTGGTAGATGCCGTCAATGTAACTATGTTAAAGTTACAAGAAAGATAATTATTAGAGATAGAGAATATATATCGGATGCTAAATTCAATTGTGATTCTCAAGGGGTGGTCTTTGCAGCTGTCTGTGACCACTGTGAGGCTTTCTATATAGGGAAAACCAAAAGGAAAATTAAACAAAGAATCTACGATCATGTATATAGCATCAATAATTCTGTCATCACGAATGCCCTAGCTAAACATATTGTGGATTGCCCAACACATAGGTTTTTGTTTGTAGTGTTAGAAAAAATAGAAAGAAATTTAAGAGGGGGTCCCTGGGAGATGGCATTAGAAGAAGCTGAACTTACCTGGCAAATTCGGACAGGTGTGCACACCCTACTGGGGTTAAATGAAGCCCTGTCCATTAAGTGCCTGCTTAAAAAGAAGGCTTTGGCTAGGTGAATAGTTTAGTGTTAGGAGAATAGGTGGACTTAAGGCATACACGATCCATTACATAGGTTTGTAGTCTGTTAATATTACCTGCTTAGTCCACAGTATCAACAATGTGTAGTATCTCATATGTGCCTAAATGTTGGTGATTTAAACTGTGTTGTAATGAGGTTTTTAAGTGGTTATGGTTTGTATACATTGGCAAAGCCTTTGTTATTGTTCTTGTAGTTCTTCCAAAAATTCTTTTAAAGACCAAGTTGTTGTAGTCTGAAGAAGCTGGAACGTTCTTCCAGCGAAAGCGCTCACATTAAATCTTGTTTTGGTTTATCATATAATCTGTTGTGGTGGATTAAGTGGACTTTAAGCCGTTCAGTTGCCATTTTGTTCTTTGTTGTTAGTTTTCTCTGTCCAATATGGATTAGGCAAATAAGTAGTTATCAAGGGTAGTATTTAGATATATATTACAGTTAAAGGTTTGAAGCTCGTGTCTTCCAATCTGTTTTCAACTATGTTCAAATATGAAAAAGTTTTGTGTGTAACCTTCCAAAATATGTATGATGATTATTTGATGTTTTTTAGAGGTAAACCTTATAGAACCTGATATCAGAAATGTATATCTCTGATATTTGAGGAATACCTTATTCATAGTTGCTCTTTTCATTTTTCAGGCTATGAACATGGGACCAGAAATCATTCCCTGTGCATTGCACTTTAGCTGTGCTTAATTCTTCTGGCATTTCCCAGTTAGGGGTCACCACAGCAGATCACCTGTCCACTCATGATTGGCAGTGGAGTTTTACTTTGTCAAGTTGCCAGCCCGGCACCCAACCTTCCACAGAAGGCACACACACACTCACACCTAGGACCAATTTAGAGTGTCCAATCCCTACAGCATGTCTTTGGGATGTGGGAGGAAACCAGAGCATCCAGAGGAAACCCACACAACCACAGGGAGGACATGTAGACTCCACACAGAAGGCACCCCAGCCAAGGATTGAACTGGAGAACCTCTTGCTGAGAGGCAGCAACGCTAATCACTGCACCACCACGGCTGCCCTCTAGTTGTGCTTAATACTCTGATTTAAATAAAAAAATGTTGAAATGTCATTTAGCATTATTTTCTTCAGATTCTTCTTGAAATGTACTTCACAACCTAAATGACAATTACGCTTTTGTATCTATCACACATATGGTATGCTGAATGCTTTGTATGTGAGTCTTAGTGCTTTGGCTGTTTCTTACAATGTATCTGATGGTGCACTTGGATATATCAATGTGTTTTCTAGTGGTTTATCTGTTGTGTATAGTTTGCTTAGTCCCTATGTATTGACATGTTTTCTAATGACTTATCTATTGTGTATAGTTTGCCTATTCATTAACTGAATGTGTGTCTGCTGTGTCAGTGTTGACATTGTTTGCAGACTTTGTGGCACGCCATTCAATTGAACATTGGTGTTACATCTGTCTATTACACCTTGGGTGTTTTTGTTACAAAACACTTGTATCTTAAGTTTGTTGATACTTGTCCAGATAGACATTTATTTGCAACATTTCATAATCAGCGAGCATCATCAGTATGTTTACATCTTGCAGGCTACTGATTGGTACTAAGTATAGGTAGGTAATGCATATGGTTGTACACTTACAATACAGTTAGTACAGCATATATTAGATCCTTATCACAGGCTGTGGTGACTGAACATAATAAATATCTTCTACTGTTGTATTCATTTTATTGATAGATGTTCAGTCAATTATCATGCTGCCTAGTTTATATGTTTGTCACATGGCTTGCCTAGTTTCCACAATATTGTCATCTCACTTTGTCCTCACTTTAACAATAATACTTTGTAGCTGTTCACATGACTCATTACACGTAGAGACTACAATATGAAAATTCCTAAATTAATAGATTTTTAGTATGTTAATGAATAGGGAGGGGGAGCTTTCTAAGCCTAGCCGAGTTTTCGTGAAAGAAAAATGACATCCTGTATCCAAATAGGACATTAAGAGACAGGCATTTAGAAGGTACCTCTACCCATAATGGGCATGGTGACAGGCTAGTGTAAATTTCCAATTCCCCATCCACTGTTCTAGGTTGTGCTTAAATTGTGTAACAGAAGACATCAGCTTCACATGGATTTGAAACCTATTATAGGAGGTACAGTCTGTGGGACACATATCTGTCTCTACAGCAGTGGCGTAACTTACTGCGAGAGGAGGATGGTGCTCCAGCCCCCAGTGGCCAGGGGGGGGGGGGGGGCGTAACACATACCACGGTATGTGTGTGCAGAGCTAAAATTTATTTCCATATCTTCTCCTCCTCCAGGTAAAATATAAACAGTAAAGTAAATCTATATGACAAACTGCTGCAGCTTTAATTATTTAAGCTGCAGGCTACGTTTTATGATTACTGTGCTTTTGTTTCAGTTTCTTTATTTAACGGCTGTAGACACTAGGCAGGTAACGGTTACATTTGATTATGCGAAACTGTGCTTTCATTTACATTTCATTTGCAGGTAGAAGAGCTTGACTTATTTAACAGAGTCAGAGAAAGTGTGCTTGTTTTGCTTTAACAGTTGCAGGTCTACAGGAGAAAATGTGCTTTCAGTGTACATATTGGCTTACAGACAGGGAGAAAGTGTGTGCGCTTTGCTTATTTAACAAGAAACTGCTTTCGTCTTAGTTTTTTAACAGTTTCAGCAGACGAAACTGTGCTTTCATGTATATTGGTTTCAGGATTCAGAGAGAAAGTGTATGTGTGCTTCACTTTTTTAATGAGAAACTGCTGTTTTACTTTTGATAGTCGCAGAAGAAAATGCTTTCAATGTGTATGTATCGGCTTACAGGCAGAGCAAGAAAGTGTGTGCTTTAACAGAGAAACTGCTTTTTGTTTTTTAATAGTTACAGGATAAAATGTGCTTTCGTGTACATATTATAGCATATACGAGAAAGCTTGTGCTTTGCTTTTTATTAGAGACTGCTTTTGTTTTACTTTCACTTTAACAGTTGTAGGCAGGAGAAAGTGTGTGCCTTACTTATTTAAGGAGAAACTGCTTTAGTTTTACTTTCACTTTAACAGATGGAGCCTGCAGGACGAGAAAGCTTGTGCTGCTTATTTAAGGAGAAACCGCTGTCGTTTTACTCTTAGCTGCAGGTCTGCAGAAGAACATGTGCTTTCAGTGAGTAAATATTGGCTTACACAGGCAGGGCAAGAAAGTGTGCTTATTTAAGGAGAAACTGCTTTTTAGTTTTAGTTTAACAGTTGCAGTGCCAGCAGGAGAAAATGTGCTTTCATGTAGAAAATTTCTTACAGGCAAGACGAGAAAGTGTTTTAACAGAGAAACTGCTTTATTTTGTTTAGTTGCAGAATAAAATGTGCTTCCATGTACATATTGGCTTACAGGCAGGACGAGAAAGCTTGTGCTTTGCTTATTTAAGGAGAAACTGCTGTCGTTTTAACAGTTGCAGGTCTGCAGGAGAACATGTGCTTTTCAGTGTGTAAATATTGGTACAGGGCAGGGGGCAAAAAGTGTGCTTTGCTTATTTAAAACAAGAAACTTTTTTTTTTTTTTTTTTAACAGTTGCAGCAGAAGAAAATGTGCTTTCATGTACATATTGGCTTCAGGGTGAGAGAAAGTTTGTGCTTCACTTATTTAATGAGAAACCGCTTTCGTTTTAGTTTTAATAGTCGCAGAAGAAAATGTGCTTTCAATGTGTACATATCGGCTACATGCAGAGCAAGAAAGTGTGTGCTTTAACAGAGAAACTGCTTTTGTTTTAATAGTTACAGGATAAAATGTGCTTTCATGTACATATTGGCTTACAGGCAGGAGAAAGTGTGCCTTACTTATTTAACAAACTGTGTTTTCAGTTTACTTTAATGGCTGCAGGAGAGTGTGTGTGTGTGTGTGTGTGTGTCCGTGTCTGGAATGTTTGGTTTATACTTTTGGTCTGTTCCTCTTAAAATTTGTGGTTTTCCTGGCAAATCCAGTGAACTGACTGATTTCACTAATGATATATATATATAAGTTTCAATTTTTTTCTATCTTTCAGAAATGCATGGTAACACAACACACATGTTATTCTAGCAACTTTTCTAAGATGATACAAGCACTCTTTAAAATGTGTCCTTGGTTTTGAGCTTTTCTCCCCCCTCCCAATAAATTTTGGCTATTTCCAGATTTCTTGTGCTGATTAGGTCTTCAGGGAGAGAAGCTTAGTGTAAATCTGTTTGTGTTATTAGTAGCACAAGAGGCAGAATACTTGCTAAGCTGGGGTTCTACCCAGCATGTAGATGGATTGCTGTGCTGATGCTATACTCTGTTGTACCTTTAAATGGGGTGGATGCTGCCGTCCTGAGAATGTTCTCTTTGGCAGAGATGCCTAGTAACTATGAATGAACCTGTTATCAGTTTGCCATCCATTCCCTATTGTAATATTACTAGGCTAGCTTATTTTTTTGTATGCAACATAGGCAATTTATATCTCAAGGGAACAGGCACTTTATTTGTAGATGAAACAATGAAATAGTAAGTTGTTAGCTAGCAGCAACCTCTGTATTAGTTACAGATCTTACATATTTCTTTAATGTGGAATTATTTAGATGACTGGAGGTACAATTCACATTCTGGTATCTATATAATGTACTGTTTTATAATTGTTTTTTTTTTTTTACTTTTTGCTGAAATAGCACGCACGCTCAGATTTCAGTGTTTTATGCCACTGTCATAGGTCAAGCGACGCGTGACTATATGTGATTTATTTGGCCGGTCATCTTGATGGCTTGGGTTCCCGGGGTGTTTGGCGCCCTAGGAAAAGCCTCAGGCAGGGAGCTTCTAGTACGCCACTGCTCTACAGCATGTTATGTTTAAGTCACAGACAAATTCTGGTCCTTAGACCTTGTATTTCTGTTACTGTTGGACTTATGAATATACAGGAGATTCATAAGTGTGGAGTATGTAGATGCCTTGTAAGCCAAGTATAGATCGCCCCTCAACAATTTATATCAGACTTTAAGGCACTCTGCATAAAGCAGGAGTGTTATGCCTTGTATTCTTTTTTATTGAAACTCTGATGTAGTTGCTGTTTCTGCATATGCCTCATCAAGTACATACTGAAGGGATCATTGTACTCTATGACTGTTTTGATAAAGGCATACTGCAGTGGGGTAATGACCTCTTTGGATTTATCTGATATGCCCTTACTTACAAGCTGTGCAACACAAAAGGATTTCCTCACCACTGTGGCCACATGGTGGCCAAAAATAAGGATACTGTCTGCATGTATACACAGATTCCTGACCACTAGGTTGACTCTTGGGGGCATATTTTCAGGGTACCTGCTCCCCCCCAGAGGAGATAATTCCTGGACCAGAACAGAATTAATTATCTGAAGAATATCCAGGGGATTGTGACTTTTGTATTTCAAACACAGATGAGAGACATGATGCTTAACTTCTTCCAGGATATGGCACAGCTATGCATAACTCATTCAGGGAGATCATTCAAGAGGCTGAGCGTCATCAGTTTGGTCCCTCCAGTCTGGAAGTATTGTCTGTGTGCTCCAAATGTATTATGCTGCCATCATGCTGATTTCCATATAATTGACTGAAATTTATATGCAGTCTTGTGCATGCATACCATGTAGCTGACAGGTTTATGTGTTATTGTGTGAAACTTAATTGTTTCAATGTGTGGATGACACACATTAGCACATTATTACTTTCCCCCAACATTCATCTGTCTATGCATTGTGGCAATTAAGCTGCAGCTAGTGCTGAAATAATTAACAACTGACAGACCACAGATGCTGTCCATAGTCCAACACTACCACAGTAGTATGGTTTGGATTTCTGTATTGCCATATCATGTATGTGCAACAAAAGGACGCATCATTTACCATGAGTTTTGGCTGACAATTGCCATGCTGCCCCACTGGCATGGTGTGGTACTGTGTGCCATGTGTTGACAATGTTGATGCCATGTGGGGTCATACATAGGTATGTCATAGCTATAGGCAGTCCTACTTTTCTGACTGCATCAAACTCAAATGTAGCATTGATATATACATAGTTTTACAGATAATGTATTCTGCTATGCCATGTTTGCTGCATCGTACATTTGCACATCCATTACTTATTCACATAAATTCACACCTTCCACAAATAGTTCTACACATTAACGGGTTATAAATGTCTCTGCACATACTTGGATTCGTAATGACCCACAATTCCTCTTTTCATATGTGATCATTCACTGACTTTCCACTGATGTGCTGTAATGATGCTCACAGGAGTGTCCTCTGCTCACTAATGAGCAGGGAGTGTGACAAAGACCTGTGGTTGTTCATTCAACATTTACATGACAGTATGTATGCATGTGCTTGAAATTCTTAGTTTGCTTACCTATATATGTTGGTATTACATGATTGCACATTACTGGGTATGTGTGATTTATACATGGCCATTTCTGTGGATCTCAGAATTCATTCTGCTGATGTGACATACATTTGCCATTTGCTTAAATGTATTTTGGTTTGACTTCTTCAGCACCCTGTGTGCTCTGCACAGGCATTTGCAGTGTGTCAACTTACCTTGTCCTGCTTTGCCTGATGTGGGCCCAGGTGGTCCATCTCCGGTCCACCTTCATATTTTCATATTATATTTTGCAGATATTATTGCCAGTTTACAATTACTGATCATCGCCATGTATTACATTGTTGACATGGTGAACATGTGCCAAATGTATGGCCATTTTACAGATGCAGGAGATCTACACACAAGTTACTGGCTACAGATTGCAATACATACTTGTTTCCATTATACTTGTGTGTTAACCAGTGTACATTGTTGAAATCCATGTGTACAACCTGATATATATTTTTAAGTTGTAGCATTATATTTTTGTAAATCTTCAAACATGTCATTGGTGTGTGTATGTGTATTGACCTTGGTTTCATGTACATTCCATTTAGGCTACTAACATTTATACATATATGCGTACACGTGTGTTGCCTTTGACAAAGCATATGTATGTGACATACATGCATTTCATTACACGTTTGTTTGGGTTGTGAACACTTACTTTGCTGTAGTATTGCTGTCTGGCACTGAGCTTGGTTGTTTACCTTTCACATACATGGCAAGAAGTTTGGTTATGTACTTTGCTGGAGTTATCTAGCATTGTTAGATCTGCATTTGCTCATCTGTGATATTGCTTGGCTTACACTTGCACTGCTGACAGACTACTTGGCTATGTGAAAAAGGGTTCTTGCCCAGTCAGACATTCCTGGTCAATAAATAAATAAATACTTCTTTACCTGTTAGTAGATATTTGCTTTAAATAGAAGATATTGCCCTGGGTTCTTGCTCAGTCAGGCATTCCTGGTAAATAAATGTCAATAAATAAATAAATAAATAAATACTTCTTTACCTGTTAGATATTTCTCTAAACAGAAGATATTGATCTACTACTGTTGCCTTTTTTTTCTTCTCCCATTACAGGTTACCACAGCAGAACAGTCTGCAGAATGATTGTCAGTGGAGTTTTACACTGTTGAATTACCAGACCAGCCCAACCTTTGACAGGAGACACACACACACACACACACACACACACACACACACACACACACACACACACACACACACACACACACACACACACACACACACACACACACCTAGGGCCAATTTAGAGTGTTCATTCCACATGCAGCATGTCTTTGGGATGTGAGAGGAAAACAGAGTACCCAGAAAAAAACCCACACGACCACAGGGAGGACATGCAGATTCCATACAGAAGGCACCCCAGCCGATAATCAAACTGGAAAACTTCTTACTGTAAGGCAGAGTGTTAACCACTGCACCATCACAGCCACCTTGGCCTACTATGGTAGTGCTGAGGAATAAAGCCCTAACTCTGACCCAGTCAACCTGTGTTCAATCAATGAACTTAAGACCTAGAAGGAATGGAGTATGAGTATGGCAGTTTGCTGCATACATTTTGGCCGTCCTGAGTTGAATGAAATGGCTGGTCTTGCCTCTTGGGGGAAGTTGTGCAGCCTGCAGAATACAGGCTACATGCATGTGCTACTACTGCAACAGGCAGAGTGGTTCATAGGTTTATAGGTTCATAGGTAGGTACTAGGCTATCGGCCCAAGGGCCTACATAAGCCTAGCCAACAAGGTTCCCTGGCTTATGCCACCCAAGAAAGTTATTTTCCTGTGCCACTGTCAAGCAGAGACACAGAAGTGATCCCCGGGGTGTATTTCCTATTTCCCTTCCACTCATCAAGATTTTTCTTGAAGAGTGCTAATGAAGAACTTTGCTTGACATAGATGGGTAGCCTGTTCCAGAGTATGGGAAGTCTCTGGGACAGGAATCTATCCCTCCAGCATGTCCTGTTTATTGTGGTGACAAGGTTTAGGTCCCTAGAGCATGTAGCTTGGACGGATTGGGATTTCTTTAGGTGTAGCATATCCAACAGCTCTGGGTTTGACATAGCCTTATATGTTAGGCAGAGATCACCTCAGAGTAGGTGATATGCAACGGAGTAAAGCTGGAGTTTTTTGAGGCGGTCAGTGTAGGGCATTTGTTTGAGGCCAGTAATCCTCTTTGTGAGATACTTCTGTGGCCTTTCCAGCTGCTGCAGATGTCTTGTGAGGTACATTCCAAAAGGGGCATTGTACTCTATAATGGGTCTAATGAGTGTCGAGTAGAGGGGAACAATGACCCCTTTTTTCCTGGATGAGAACCCTTTTATGATGAGGTGTGCCACATAGAAGGACTTCCTGACTACTGCAGCAATGTGACTACCAAAGGAGAGACTACCTGGGTCCCAAGGTCTCTTATCACACATTCGGTGTTAAGTAGATTGCTGCCTATGTGGTACTTCATGGGTACAGAGTTTTTACTAAAGGGGATGACACTGCACTTTTTGGCATTGAGCTTGAAGCCATGGCTCTGACACCAGGCATCTGTCTCAGCGAGGCCCTTCTGTAGGATGTCCACATCATTTGGGGGCTTGACTATGGCCCTAGTTTGCAGTCATCTGCAAACTTCATTAGCCAGAGGCCTTCTGTGTTAGCCTGTACTTCAGAGAAGTTGATACTAAACAGGAGAGGTCCCAGGATGGAACCCTGTGGTACTCCACTTGTCACTGCTTTGAGGTCAGATTTGGAGTCTGCAACTTTTACAGTGTGGGTTCTGTCAGTGAGCCATTTGGCAACCCATCTTGTGATGTAGGGATTTATACCTAGTTTAGTGAGTTTAGTTATAATTCCAGAATGGGGGATGGTGTTGAGTGCCTTGGCGAGGTCAAGATAGGCTGTGTGAACCACCTTACTCTCATCTACAGCTTTGGTGACTGCCTCAAAGAAGTTGATCAGGTTCAGGAGGCATGATCTGCATTTCACAAACCCGAACTGAGTGCGATCCAGAGTTTGGAGGTTACCAATGTCTTTGTTTATGGGTTCCATGATGATACATTCCATGGTCTTGCAGACCAGGCTCATCAGGCTAATAGGTCGATAGTTCCTGGGATCAGTGGTGGCTCCCCCTTTGTGGAGTGGGATAACTGTTGCTGTGCACCATTCAGTGGGCACAAAGCCTGATGCGAGGCTATTATTGAACATGGTGCTTAAGTGGGGAGCCAGTTCATTCTGAAGTTCATGTAAAACGCAACCTGGGATGTTGTCTGGTCCCATGGATGCTGTGTTTTTGGCTTTAGAGAGTGCAGCTTTTACCTGCATAGTTGTGATTACAGGGACTCTGCATTCTTCCTGTATAGATATGGGCCCATAAGGAGGTGAGAGGGGGTAAAGTTAGTGCTGAACCTATCTGCCAGGATGTTGGCAATATCAGTTGGTTCTGTAATTTTCATTCCTTTGTGCTGTAACTCAGAGCAGATCTGGGTGTTGCCATCGAGATTCTTGACATAGCTATAGAATGCTTTGTGGTTGTCCTTGGAATTAGTGGTGATTTTGTTTTTGTAGCTAGCTTTGGAGGATCTTATAAGGGATCTCAGCTTCTTACTGAGGCTGACCAGGGAGCTCCTCCACTCATGGGATTTTACTCTCTTTTGCAACAGTTTCTTCCTTTTGTTGTATAGTTTGTTTATGGCAGGGGACCACCAGATTGGCTTCCTTTTTTGGAGGATAGCATCTTAGTTCTGTTTGGGATAGCACAATCCATGCACTCGTGTAACTGCTTATAGAGTGCATTTGTGTAGGATTCAGCAGTTGTAACTGTATTGTCCATCTGCATGGGTGTTATGAAGTTCACCATTTCTGTTTTAAGAAGCATGAAGTTGGCTTTGGAGAAATTTTTTACTGTGGTTTCTTTAATGGTGGGTGGGGTGGGATGTGGATATCAAGAGTGATTAGCTTAGGGTCGGATCGGACCAACGAGGAGTTGACTTCAGGTCTGGAACACCGGTCACTCATGTTGGTAATGACTTGGTCTAGGGTATTGTTTCCCCTGGTGGGGGTGTGGATAAGTTGATCCAGGGCATTGGAGTTTTTGAATTCCAGAAAGCGTTGAGCTAAGGAGTTGGTACATGAGTAGTTTTCCCAGTTAATTGTGGGGTAGTTGAAGTCGCCCATTATTAAGGTGTTTGGTTGAATCCTAATATTTTACAATACATCAAGAAAAGAGGAGTGGGAATCCTGGGGCATGGTGGGAGATCTGTAGCAAGCTACAATTTGGATTGCAGTTTTGCCCAGAGTTAGTTGCACTTGGATAACCTCGGATGCATTATGCTGAGCAACTAGCCTGGAGGTGTGTCCATATTCATTAAGGATATCCACACCTACAGGCCTTTGGTGTTTCGGTCCAGGTTACATGGCCGAAAAGTGTGGTATGAGTTATAGCCTGGTAGTGCAGGGGTGAACTCTCGAGCCTTGAACCAGGTCTCAGTCACTGCACAGATATCGATGTTCTCCATTTTAAGGAGTGCCTCGAGTGAGTGCATTTTGAGATTTAGACTTCTAGCATTGAGTAGCATTACCCTCAGTTTTTGCTTGCCTGTTCCTGTTATGGTGGTGAATTTGTTATTTGAACCTTGCCTAAAAAAGGCACTATAGTGGCAGCAAGAGCCTTAGCCAGTATCTGAAATCCCAGGGGGAGCAGGTGCAGGCCATCTGTGGCAAAGCATCATGATCTGTCGACCATGTCATCCCAAGCAGACATATACTGGATCCCCTTAGAATGACACCAGAAGCTTAGCTAATTGTTGAAGTCAATCATTTTGTCCTTGTACTGTGGTATCATTCTGGGTGATGGCAGAATGCTACTCAGGGCTAGGGTCATACCTGCCTGGGCTACGAGATCGGACAGCTCTTCCATATCTCTTTTCATGTAGCCCAGAGAGGTACATCTCAGGTCATTCACACCAGCATGGACAATGACAGAGTCATATTTGTACTTGTTATGGAGTGACCTGAATGCATGGGTTATGTGGTAGATCCTGGCACCCGATAGGCAGCTGACAGTAACCTTCTCCTTGTTTAGCCTGGTGAGTGGGACATCAGTGTGCCTGACTATAGAGTCACCTATGACTAGTGTGTTGGGTACGTTGTTTTGCCTTATTGGCTGTGGTTGAGTGGCACACTGAGTCTGTGGGTTATGTGTCATTTGGGTTGTGTTGGGGGATGGAGGTTGCTTGCGTTTCTGCTTTAGAGGTCTCTGTTGCTTAGACAGATTATTATTGATAGCCTCCGCGAATGTTTTTGTGTTACTATGTATGGATTTCTGTGGTGTAGATTTAGTGAGACTATGTGATGAGTGTGGTGTGGTGCAAATGTTTAACTTCTCCTCATGACTGTCAAGTTAAGTTTTGGTCAGAGAGAGCTTTACCTCCAGTTTGGCTAGATAAGTGCATCTTTCACAGTTTGTAGTGCTGGGTGGTAGGAGGAGAGGGTTGTATGTGTACATAAGGCAATTTCTACATTGCATCAAGATGCCCAGATTCATCAGATAGACAGGAGAGAACACTGGGAGCTGTCCCTTGGACATGCCTGAATAAAAAAACTATTTTCCTCTAGATAAGTGAGGAAAGTGAGTACAAGAGCTGTTTTTCCCTAAGCAAGTGAGAAAACTAAGTACAAAAACTGTTTTCCTCTAGGTAATGAGGAAGATTGAGTGCTATAGTAAATAGTAGCTTATTTAGTGCTTACAAGTTCTGAACAAGTGCTGAGCATGAATAAGCAAATTTAAGTGCTAAAACTAAGAATCTGTATCTGCACTAGACGAGTTACAGGACAGAAACAAGTGCAAATACAGGCTTTCAAACCAGAAAGTTGAGAGGGATGGAAGAGATTGCCCAAATAGCCAATAACTACAATTTCTGGGCCAGAACCACTCCTTATGTGGTAGACAGGTTAGCTAGTGCTTACCACTACCACTGATAAGCTAGAAGGGTAGAAGGCTTCCCTCCAAAACAGAAAGGCTTGGGGGGCTCAGAAGCTTACATACAGTCCTGGATACAGCAAATCTGTATCTGGAACACTAGTTACAGGAAAGGTAGGAAACAGGCTTACAGTTTTTTTTTGTTTTTTTTTTACAGAAAAGTAGCAAAAACAGTAGTAAAAACAATTCACATGCAGTGCAAGCTAGCACACTTGAGTATGTAGCAATATTAGACTAAACACAGTTTAAAAAATGCAATTAAATTAAAAGGACTAAAAGCAAGTGCAAAAGAGTTTATTAGGTAGAATGTGGTAAAGAGGTGGGACTGGGGGAGTGTCCCAGATCAAATCTACAGTGGGGCGGGCAACTACAAAAGCCACCAAGACAGTTTCAACAGAGATCTAAGCAATAACTAACAGTACAAACTTTAAAACCAAAAAATATACTCAGCTCTGTATATTTGCAGATCAGTTTCTCAGAACAGTGAGACAACAGTTTCAACAGAGATCTAAGCAACAATTAACAAACTTTATAACCAAAACAATATACTCAGCTATGTATATTTGCAGATAGTCTGGAAGGCAGTCTCTCAGAACACAGGTTCTAGCAATTAAATGCAGGCTGTTACTAACAGGTCAAATTAAGTGATCCTTGAGTTAGATAACACACGAGCTGTAAAAACCAGTTATACCAACTGAAGACATGGCAAAAAATGGGGGAGGGGGCAGTTTCAACAGAGATCTAAGCAACAACTAACAGTACAAACTTTAAAACCAAAAATAATATACTCAGCTCTGTATATTTGCAGATAGTCTGGAAGGCAGTCTCTCAGAACACAGGTTCCAGCAAATTAAAAAAAAATAATAATAAATAAATAAGCAAATACACACATACATAAATAAGTAAATTAGAGATTAAGGATTCTTACTGCATTAAAACAATTAAGGAATTTGTTTAAAGAAAAAACATAAATATGTCCTCACAGAATACAGGAAATGGTTAACTAAACACTCTGTGTCTGAGATGGCAAATTCCATTTAAAACAAGAAAGTTATTTAGAACATGGCTTGTCTGAGGTATCAGAAAACAGACCTTAAAGCATCTGGATGCTTGGAGCTATTAGTTATGCATGACAGAATGATGTATGAACGCAACAATTTCAGGTAACTGCAGCACAGTGTACTACAGCAGGTCAAATCAGCAAGGTCTTTTCAATTTACAAATTCTGAAAAAAAGGAGGCAGCATATGCAAAACTTAACAAAATCTGTCTAGTATAATCATCAGTTCAGAAAATTTTGCTTAATCAAGTACCATATTAATTAATAACTAAGATTCAGTTATTCCTATTAAGGAAAATTGCAACATTTTTAAGTTATGAATATGCTTTTGTATAAAATGAGTACTTTGAAACAAAATCCTCATACTAACATTTAGATTGCCACATGCATTGCAATGCCAGTACAGGACATATTAAGTCTATAGAATATTTAGCTTCTTTGCTAAAGAAACTTTTTAATACTTTTTTATGTATCATTCGATTACCAGTACCAGATGTTATATTCATCCATCCATCCATCCTCAACCCCTTTTTCCCATTTTGCACATGGGGTCAGGGTTTCACTTCTGCAGTGACAACCATCTTGAGCTAAGTTTTGCACCACTGGGTGGCTAGCCCTGCCATGGTAGTTCATTTGTACTATTCACTCATGCACACACTTACACCTACAGCCAATTTAGAGTGTCCAGTCCACCTGCTGCATGCCTTTGGAATATGGGAGGAAACTGGAGCATCTGGAGGAAACCCATGTGACCACAGGGAGGACATGCAGACTCCACAGAGAAGGCACCCCATCCAAGAATTGAACTGAATAACCTCTTGCTGTGAGGCAACAACGCTAACTGCTGCACTACTGCAGTCACCCCTCAAATGTTATATTACCCCTTATCATATACATTTATGATATGCTTTATCATGCTGGAAAGTTATATTTATATGGAAAATAACATTCACAATTATGGTTAACATATTATCTAATTGCCCATGAATGCTTGTTGAATACTTGCAGAAAAGTTTAAATGATTGCATGTTAGTAAATGTATGCTATACATTGTCCTGACAGCAGTGGCACATCCTAGTAATATAAACTGTGTTCAACTTCTATTTTGTTTACCAGACAGTAAAGCAATTATATGTGCAATAAGTGTTATAACATCATAATATGTTCTATTCAATAGCTTCCTTTGCTTTGCAATTGGGAGTTAGTAAGATGTTTGTACAGCAATGGAGGGTCATGTCTAAGATTTTACAGTTAAAAGAGCTTATAATATCTAATGTACCAATTATTGTAAAAATTGATTTTTTTTTTTGTATTGTTGAAGTCCTTTTCTGCGTTTTTAACTTAAACTGTTTTGTCAGGCATTTCAAAGTAAAGATAATTAGATTCACACATCCGATTAATCCTTTTTAGCTCAAGGTAATATTTTGGCAGGCAGTTCAAAACAAATATACTGCAACATGCACTTGCGTTTGTACCTCCTATATATATATATATATATATATATATATATATATATATATATATATATATATATATATATATATACATATATGGATTGAGAGGTGCAATCCAGATTTGTTCATTTATAGCAGCTAAAGAAAGTTTGTCTATCTGTCAGGTGTATTTGTCACACTAAACATCAGAGGTGCACTTCTATTTTCCAAACTGGCATTTTTCAAGTGTCTTTCTTTTAGCCTATAAGGAAGACATGATGTACTTCCCTTTCTAGGCACAAGCAGATATTTTAGCAATGTATCTAGCATCAGTAACTTAATATGTCTTAATGAAAGGCTCCTGGAAACCCAAAAACTCAAGTAATTGCAAAACCTATTTTGTTCGAAGAAAGGTTATATCAGAGGTGTCTTAAACAGAAACATGGGGAGAATATGCAAACTTCACACCAAATAACAACTTGCTGGTTATCACCTGACTTTGAAATAAATCTTTGACAATAGCTTTCTGTGCTTCCTGGCAGATGAACTGGGCATGGCCTGTACAAAATGGAGGGAAAAGGCATCTCTCTGATGGGTCTGCAGTTATTTAAGGGAAAACTAAGTATTTGAGAATACCATGCATATCTTAAACACTATTGGTTATTAAATACACACCATAAGCACTCGTGTAAATGGTTCATATCATTGCTAGGAATCCAAATGATACTGAATATCAGGTAATATGCTGAGACCAAATCCAAAACAAAGATATGCCAGCCTCATTCAACATATGATAATAGGGACTGGTACAGCCCTATGAATGATTCCTAAAGGGGAACAGGTTTTGCAATGTCAAAACTTTTCAGAGTTTTACATTGGCAAAGCATGCCAGTGTGAAACCCCAAAGCAATGAAGTAACCTGTAAAAGTCTATGGATGGTTTTGATGAAGCAATAGCACTACCTGTAGAAGTGACTTGATACTGCAGGTTGCACATTATATCAAGCCAGACTGCCTACACCAGCAAGTTCATTTGCAGGTGGAGCTGTTCTCCTACTGTGGAGGGAAACACTAAAGAGAAGCTGAGTATCAAATACATGTGCGGTAATGACATGTGACCCTCCTTTGAATGTCAATGGAGCTGGCTCACACAGGTAAATGCATTCAAAGTAGATGTTATTCCCTGATGGAAAAGTTCTCCTGCATGATATGAGGGCAGGGAGAATGTATGTTTGATGGCCGTGGTACCTCTCCTGTGTGTATTCTCCTGTCCATCATACAGGTGAAACTGGCATGCAGGACAGCATCTTTGCCATATAGCTCCATCTTCTACCTGACTGTAGTATATGTGCTGCCCCCTACAGGAGGACCTGTGTCACTGGATTACTTTAGTTGGACTCAGATCATTCTGTACCATGAACAGATATAAGATATTGCAGGATCATATTATCAGCTTCTGGTAAAGTGGGTATATGTTGCAGTTCCTTGCACAATGGAGCAGGATCAGTTTTGTGCGTACCTCACCCCAGGCAGCAGGGATGAAAATCAGATTCAAAATACAAAGTGAGAATGTTGGAGGCTCACCCCTATGCTAACATGAAGTTCTTGGAATCCATCCGCATGCATCAAGTGCCTTTCATGACCAGCTTGATTACTGTTATAGAGAGACACTAATAAGTATATTTGTGACCCAAGGAAAATGTTGGCAGAGGTATTTTTAGTCTTATAGCATCAGAAAAAAATACAGACCATTATGTGTACCTCAAGGAAGGCAACTTTAAATAATGTCATATTTACCCCCAAATTAAATAATACTATTGATGTTAAAATGATGACAATGAGATTGATGAATAGCATAAAAGCTTAGAGATGAAGGGTTTATGGCATAACATCTTTGGAATTAAGGCCTTCTACCTCACAACAGTTGGGTCTGCAGTTCAGCCATGTCCTCCATTCACTGTCTGTGTGGATTTCATATGTTCTTGTGCAGTTTCTTATGGTATTCCAGTTTTACTTTACTCCAAATACATGCATGTCGAATGCTGTGCTAAAGTGTCCACTAGTGAAATCTACACATATCTGACGATGGTCTCTAGATTTGTTGGGAGTTATATGCAGTAACTTTACAAAGTGGTTGTCCAGATTCATTCAATTTATGTTGCAACATAAGTGGGCTTAGCATAATGGTTGGGATCTTCACCTAATAGATGCAAGGTACAGGGTTTGTTTCTAACTTCAGGTTATTGGCTAAATGGTCCTTTTGGGCTGTTTGCTTTTTTATTTACTTACAAACCTAAATGTTTTAACCTGTCACTGCCTCTTCATACACAGAGTATACTCTGTTATGTTTTTGGGAGTAATATTGCTTGGCTTGGACTATGTCATTTCACTATTAAAGATTTTCCAGATTTTGCCTTTTTTATATGTGATTTAATAGCACAAGCTGGGTACAGAATCTTCTTAAATATACATCATTTAGATAACTACAAGTATGTAAGCTCAGCTTGTCATTTTTATCACACTAACTTGGCAAGACACCATATAATTTGGCTGACTTGTGAGATGACATGTTTACATGTTTTGAAGCGTGCAGTTTAATGCAAATGATAAAGGAGACTTTTCAGCTTCTGTCATTAGTTAGTTGCAAAATAAATGCAATTCATCAATTACACTTATTGGACATACTTCACTGAGCAAACTGTCATCATTTTTCAAAGTTAAAATGTTAACTTTTTCACAGTCATATAATTACAGTGAAATTGAATGGTTCCATTTCTGAAATAATTCTTGTTGTATGGTAATTTGCCACACTGACATTTAACAGGACATCTGTCTCTTAACTCTCGGTTACTTTCAATCATTCTTTCAAATGCGATTATTTCAGGCATCAAATAGAAATTTATTGTGATTGCACAGCAGAGTACTTATCAATCAGACCATCATATGAAAACTAAAATTTATGAAGAAACACTCCCTGTCTTAGCACGTTTTAGCTCAATATAGCTGCACAGTCAAGAGAGAAAATAAATTTAAGTCTTTGCAAGTAACTAAGGTCCATAATTCTTGCCCGTGGGCATGACAACATCCAGGGGAAGGAGCGGCAACATACACCCATAACAGTTCCTCATAATGCTGTATGAAGAACTGCAAGAGATTCCTGCTACACTAGGAGCAGGTAATATGAGTCTGAAAAATTGTGTGATAATGAATCTCATTACCTGTTCCTTACATAGCACAATTACTACTGAAGCCTCAGCTGACCCACCAAGTCTGGCCAAAGAAATGCCACAGGTCCATCTGTAGAGTAGCAGACCCACTGCAGACATTGATCCTGGCTGTCTCCTTGCAGTATAAGAATTGCT
The DNA here is from genome assembly GCF_019279795.1 of Protopterus annectens. Lineage (NCBI taxonomy): Eukaryota > Metazoa > Chordata > Ceratodontiformes > Protopteridae > Protopterus > Protopterus annectens. The sequence continues at coordinate 1,675,891,880 of NC_056731.1, read as the reverse complement.
TTAGAGATGGAGCTGTACATCTAAAACATTATCCTGCTAAACAGCAACACCTGTATGATGGACAGGAGAACAATTTATGACAGGTAGCACAACCATCATTTGTCCTCAGTACAGGATAGGTATGCAGGAAGGACTTGTCCACCAGAAAATATGCTGAATGTTTGCATATGTTAACTGTGCAAACCATTCACCCTAAACTTTTGGGATGATTAATGGACTACATTATAACACATGTAGGTAGCTTTCAGCCATCCCAAAAAATTCCCCGCCACTACTGAAACAGCTGCACCTGTGTGTGTTGTCCTTGCTACTGCAGGCAGTCTGGTTTCACATTATGCCTGCTTACAGTACCCATTCACTTGCAGGTAGAGCTGTTACAATACTCAAACTGCCATTAACTTCAATGTGCTACTCTGTTGCTTTGGGGATTTACATTGGTTGCCTTCACCATGGTAAAACTTCTAAGAGTTGCAATACTTTGAGTCCAATTTCCCTTTTGGAATCGGGAATAGGACTCTGCCAGCCCTCATTAACATGTACCAATTTGGATCAGGCAACACCTTTGGTTTTGGACTCCAGCATGAGGTAACTGCTTGGTGTAGCATGTTACCCCATGCTTGAAAGCTTTTAGAATCCTGTGCTATGCTTTACTTGTTTAAACTAAGAAATTATTACCAGCTCTTGGGATATCTCAGAAAATCCCCACAATGCAGAAATCTGCATTGGTGTTTGAAGCTATTCTTCTAGATAATAAAAGGAAAAAAATGCAGCAGTGGATTTTATTCATCACCCTACCATGACATATAAATGGATATATTACATCATTAATTTATCTCATAATTATTTGGTGTGCATGTTTGGAGAGGTAAATGTGTTTAAAAGCATCCCATATTAAAAGCAGTATGACAACTTTGTAATGCACAGTTGCTCTTGGGGCAAATTTCATCATACTCCTTTTTAAGAATTCTTTCATGAACTGCTCATAGGATCATAGGATCATAGGAGGTTACTAGACTAATGGCTCTGGGGCCCTTACAAGCCTAGTCAAGAGTTTATCCCCAAAAAGAAATCTCAGTCAGCACCTGTAACCCCTGTCAATGTGGGACACAGGTGGAACCCCTGGGACAAATTTCTGGTTTCCCAACCACTCATGAAGGTTTACGCTTCAAGAGGGTTAGCGAGGTGCTGTGTTTGACATGTATGGGAAGTCTATTCCAGAGACAAGACAGCCTCTGGGAGACAAACCTGTCTCTCCAGCAGGTTTTGCTGATGTCACATATTAGATTCAGGCCTTTCGAGTGGGTAATGCATGAGGAGATAGACTTACGGATATGGAGCATCTCTAGTAGGGCAGGGTCCAAGATTGCCTTGTAGGTGAGACACAGATCACCCCTGAACAATCTGTATGATACCGAATAGAATGATAGTGATTTGAGCCTGCCCACATAGGACAGGTGTTGGAGGGCGTGGATTCCCTTTGCGAGGTATTTCAGTGACCTTTCCAGTTGGTGTAGATGTTTGGAGAGATACATACAAATTGGGACATTATACTCAATTATTGGTCTAATGAGGGAGGACTATAGAGAGGTAATAACCTCCTTTTTTCTGGATGCAGTCCTTTTACTTAAGAGATGAACCAAGTAAAAGGCTTTTCTGGCCACTGCCTCTAAATGATTTTTGAATGTGAGGTTATCAAACTGACAGCTTAGTATCTCACCACAAGTTGTGTGCTTAGGGGGTTGCCATTGATGTGGTAATCAGAAGGGGCTGTGTTTTTGCCGAATGATATGATGATACATTTTTTTGCATTTAGCTTGAAGCTATGACTTTTAGCACCAGTCATTAGTTGCTGTGAGACCCTCTTGCAGTATGTTAACATCATTTGGGGAGTCAATGACAGCACCAAACCTACAGTCATCTGCAAACGTGGTCAGACACAGGCCTTTTGTCTTTACCTGGACCCCTGAGAAGTAGATGCCAAACAGTGTGGGTCCCAGCACAGATCCCTGGGGAACTCTACTACTGACAGGTCTGCTATCAGAGGTGGAGGTGCCTATTTTTACTTTGAGGGTCCTGTTGGTGAGCCAGTTGGCCACCCACCTAATGAGATGTGGATTTATGCCAAGTTGTGTTAGCTTTTCAGTGATGTCTGAGTGGGGGATTGTGTCAAAGGCCTTGGCCAAGTCAAGATAAGCTGTATGCACTGAATCATGCAGGGCCTTGGTGACAGTCTCAAGGAAGTCAACCAGGTTCAACAGGCAAGATCTGCCCTTGATGAATTCAGACTAGGTGGGGTCAAGTGCTTGGTGATTGGCTATGTCCTTGTTTATGAGATCCATAATAATATGCTCCATGGCTTTACAGATCAGACTTGTCAAGCTAATGGGGCCATAGTTTCCAGGGTCAGTTGTGGCACCACCTTTGTGCAAGGGGGTGACAATGGCAGTTCTCCAGGGAATGAAGCCTGTACTTAGGCTATGGTTGAATAGGGTGCTCAGTGACAAAGCCAGTTCTTGCTGGAGATGGTGCAGAATACAGTCTGATATACTATCAGCTCCCATGGAAGCTTTGTCTTTTGCCTTGGATAGGGACTTTAGCACTTGATCTACAGAGATATGAGGTGCGGGGCAAGTATCGGGGATGTCAAAAGGGCCTTTTGAAGTTTGCACTGAACCTATCTGGGGGGGACAGGGGGGTGAAGTTTGCGCTGAACCTATCTGCTAGCAGGTTGGCTAAGTCAACAGGATTAGTGTAAGTGATACTGTTAAGTACTAATTTGGAACAAACTTGGTCTTTGCCATGGAAGTTCCTGATGTAACTGAAGAAGGCTTTGTGGTTTCCCTTTATTTCAGAGGCTAGTTTTGATTTATAATTGGCTTTGGAGGTTTTCACTAGTGATCTACTTTGTTTGTTGAGGCTAAGGAGGGAGTTTTTCCAATTTGGGATATGTTCCTTTTTACCCTTGGACAACAGTTTCTTCTTTTTGTTGTAAAGCCTGTTGATAGAAGATATCCACCAAACAGGTTTGTGTTTCCTTGAGGCCCAAGTTTTAGTTCTGTTGGGTATGGCTGAGTCCATGCAGTTGTACAGGTGCTTGTATACACCATTGGTGTCCTGTTCAGCATAGTTGTATGCATCCTCTGAGGGGGGGTGCAAAGCTACAGATACCCTCCCTTAGGATTGTTGTGATATCATTTGATATTTCTGTCCTAAGGAATAATGACTGGACAGACTTCTAAAGGACATGAGCATGGAGTCACATACCATGCTGAGTCGACTCCATGCTTGATTCCAAAAGACTGGACATCACAAGTCCCCATTCGGTGTAGGCTAATGTGGACTGCTAGAACCCTGTGCCCAATTCTAAAATGAAAACTGGACTCATTAGGGCAACTCAATTTAGCCTTGTACATTAGATCTGGCTAAGGCATTCAATACAATACTCCACTCGGGTATAAAAATAAACAATTGAGTATGTGTGCCCACGAGAGCAAAATTTTTAACCAGTAGGTTCAATGAACATTTTTCTTTACAAGTGGCATGAGCAGCAAAATGAGAATTTTTACAAAATTATACAGTACATGGTGCTTCATTTATTACTGAAGCATACTCCCACATATTTCATTATTTATTGATACTTTGCTGAATGGGTCTGTTGGCTATGGTGGTGCAGTGGTTAATGCTGTCACCTTACAGCAAGAGAGTTATCAATTTGATTCTTGGCTGTCCTGTCTTGTGTGAGGAGTCTGCATCTCCTCCCTACTATTAGGTGAGTTTTAAAGACATGCAGTAGGTGTGTGTGTGTGTGCCTTTTGTTAAGGTTGGGCACTGGGCTAGTAACTCAACACCATAAAAACTCAACTGTCAATCAATCTGCGGGCCAGTGATCCACTGTGATGACCCCTAAGGGCAGAAGCTGAAAGATATTGCTACCAGTATTTATTTTCAGGGATGACCCAAGGAGATAGTTTTTTCTGGTTAGGAGAATTTTAGCCAGAGCATCAGGGAAAATCCCCTACTTTGTTTGGTAGGTGCCATGGGATATGTTATATTCATCAGAGTGACCACCAAATCAGGTGGATACACCCTGAATTTATTGTGTCATTTAAAAGATGGCATGCTCAGAAGTACAGCATCAACCTTATGCTGCATTGCAATGTCAATATTAAAAAATGAATCCAACGACCTTTTGTAGAGAATAGAGCCCACATCTTTATGAGCTTCTATCACCAAAGATGATTGTGTTATCATTTTAGCTATTAATATGAGATCATGCATTTATAACTAATTAACTGAGCTAGTTCGATGACCTTTTCAGCAGTACCGCAAGCAATAAGCGGTATAATGCAATAATATAGTACAATACAATACAATAATGACACAATAAAAAGATGATTTTTCATGAAAGCATGGAGACATTTTGAATATTAGCAAATAAACACACATTAATACTTTCTCAAAGCATTTTTATTCACAGAAATGGATTTACTGTCCTTATTGCCAACTTTGCCCATTTGATCATAGAAACGGTTTACCTTCATAATAGCGAAACACAGTGGTGCGATTGCTCATATGAACGAATTGTAACCATGAAACTTACAACAGCGACAGTTGTAAATGTTCAAAAATCAGCAAATCAAAAGCCGATTTGGTGATTTTCGTTAATGTCGAAAAAAAATTAGAAAAAGTGTAATGCAGGGGGCAAGCTCCCCTGCACCACCCCACACCCCCCATTTTATTATTCTAACTCCGAGATCACACTACAGTAGGGAAAGGAACCATGTTCTGATCTCCACTATAGTTCAATCTGCCCCAGTATGTCAAATGTGCAATGAACGAATCTCACTGTGCATTCGCTCATTGCACATTCAAACATTTTTCCGTTCGGCATTTGCAAACTTTGCAAACTGCCTTTCAGAAAATTGCTGTTCGCCCTTGTGCAGTACACACATGTAAAGGTAAACCCATAGAAACATTTCTACAACATGATTTTTGCTATCATTGTGCTGCAGCTGGTGGAGCAGATTGTGATTTTCTGTTTCCAATGGTTTATTTATTGTATTCTATAAATCTTGGTCTACATTATTGCTATTCATTTTGGTGGAATGCAGTAATCATTTAAGTTGTCTACTGAATGTGACTTTATGTAGCATACAGATATTTTTATGGCAAGATTTCAAGCAGGATATTTACTACTATAGTTTTGAGGCACATTTTAGGCTTTGTATTATTATGAAGTAGTTTGATTGTATTGCTTTTTGTAGTGTAATGAGAAATATGTCAACATATGTTAGGTTTATAATTTAGTTTTATTGTAAACTTTAATTTTATTTAGTAAATAGATTGACTGATTTCTGATTTTCCAGCAATGCCATTTTTTGACAGACTAGTTGCAGTTGTGATGTTCTTTTATTAGTTTGTTTGAATCTGCATTCTATTTTGGTCCCAGTCACCTTCAATAAAAACATCACACCGACTGTTTGACGACTTTTATTAAACTTCCAAAACATATCTTTGTTAACCAATATTTATTAATTACAAATTAAACATAGTATAGTCGATATTTATCACAGCATAAACATCAATGTAATGTTAACCAGAACAGAGTGACCTTGCTCATCCTGATTCAGTAAGTAGTGTCCATACCTGCATTCGCTTACTTTACTTATGAAGCAGCATCCCGTCACTCACTTCATTTACGATTTATTGAGTTAAACATCCAACCAAATAAGCAGTGACCTTACCTCCGCTCACTTATTTTAATTATCAAGCAGCATCCAACTGCTCACTTTCCTTTCCCAACTCATTGAAATGAATATCCAACAACAGGGGGAACAGAAGAAGGAAAGACTGCCTCTCTTCTCCGCCCACCAGCCTGATCAGGCTGTTCCCCCTTTGAAGCTTCCAATAACCTAACCACACCTAAAAGGTTAAGCCAGATATCATTCGGGGTACTCCATCTTCTCTAAACCAAACTAGATCCCTGTCATCACCTCATAAAGCCCTGTCATAAATACCCAAAGTTGTCAACTGTCTAAGTGTCTGAAATTATACCAATGATCCCTCTCCAACATTAAAATAATAACCATAACCTTGCATAACTTCTGTATATTAACAAAAGTCTCACTTATCCTAATTACCAAGAGCAACTTCTTAATGATTCCCAGATCATTATCTATCAAATGTACCACCCTAAGACTAAACCCAATGCCATGTGAAATCACATAAAGGGCAATTGCATACTATCAAGTGTAACTGCAGCTGTATTTTACGCCCCGTGCCTATGACTAAAATGACATTCCTTCTCCAAAAATCAATTGAATCACAATCCTGCCATCAGACTGGCTATCCATTATAAACCAGAAAACATTTAACAACCATCATAGCATCTGCTGCCCAATAACCACTGCCAGAATAACTTCAATACATCCATAAAATAACAGCCACCTGAACTGTAACTCAATAAACCTACAACTACCTATGCCATCCCTCACAACCAAAGCTATCTTGACAATAACCAATGTCTGACAATCTTCACAGTACACCTCTCAAAGCAATGAACCACCAACCAAAATTTAGTAACTTCACATAGTCTTGTTCTCATGCAACAATACTACTCACAGTTAAATCTCCCGTAATGAACTGAAATACCTTAACTTGTTCCCAAGCCTGACCAGTATAAGTAAATCTATCCCAAACTCCTTCTCATTGGCAGTTGCAATACAAATCTAACCAATCTGGCCATGCCCTACCATATGCCTCCTTTATAAAAGGTGACCAAAAGTACTGCAGCAAGCCTTTAAATCTAACACAACCTGAAACACCTCATACCAATGCCATATTAAATGGATGAAAATGAACCCTAATCCCCAACAACTCCTGCTAAAGCTCCTATGCCAGATTAAATTGAAATTAAAACTAGTCAACATCCCCCCAATTGTCCTTCCTGTTGCCCAGCAAGCCAACCCCCCAAATTAAGCCCCCTACCCATAATCACCTGCCACATTTGTAAACAAATGCACATCCCCATATACTAACCTGTCCATCTGCCTAAATGCCATCCCACTGAAATGCACCAAAAGGCACCAAAATGGTAAAACAACACACCAACTAACTCTCACCCAAAATTACCTGAGTAAATTAGCAGACATGCAACCTCAAGCCCAAAAGCTAAACAGCCTTAAACTGTTACCTGTCCTTGGATTTCACTTCTAAGCCTCTCTTTCCATCTGTTACCTGGGATCTGGTAAGGAATTATAACATGGACTATCTCAGCAAGGATTCCCAAAACTATGCCTTGCTTAATCTTTCTAACTTCAGTGTAGATAACAGATCACACAATACCAAACCCTTCCCTTTCTGCCAAAAGCGCAAGTTAAATGTTACATGTGATACTCATTATAAAGACCTTAAACTAGTATGTGACAGTAGTAGAACTGGCTTGAGGGACAGAATCCTGTCCCAGAAGATACCCCACCTTTGGAGCAATGTCCCATTTCATGTCAAACTGAACACCACCTTGGCTCTCTACTATCATAATTTAAACAACTGGATGGCTAACTGTAAATTCACCCCAGGGATTGCACGCATGTCCCCTTGAATCAGGCAAGGTACTATCCATGAAAATAAGGGCTGAACTAGGCTAGCTTGTAAGAACTCTTGAACCAATGGCTCAGTAACTTCCTATGATCCCATGAGCGTTGTAACTCCACCCCATCGTGAGAACGCCAGACTCCCCCTAAACAATCCCCCACCCTGCTTTACCCTGCACCCAAAATACCCCCTCCTCACTTGCCACCTCACTATCATAAACCACACCAACTTTGGCATCCCTTAATGGTCATGGAATAAAGTAAGATTACCTGCGACATCATTGTGCACCACTCCAGCAACCGGAACATCAACCCTGGTGGAATCCATTATCTTTCAGATCTACTTCCTTCAGGCCACTGACTGTTGCTCACTGTGTGCTCCCCCATCTGTGACCTTGATGCGCCACAGTCTGCCAACCTGGACATCCACTGCCACAGCCTCCATCACCTTTAGAGCCCTCTTCCTTCAAGTCACTGACTGCTGCCCACTCTGCGCTACCCCCGTGCAAAAGAATGAAAAACTGTAAATTCCTGGCACATATATAACCGACTTCTTAATGACAACAGTAAGAGCTGCCAGAAGCCTAACTTGTTCATCAACTGCACAGCATCCACAGCGGCACATAGTGCCCCAACCCCAATATCGTACAACCTAGGCATGACTCACCACCTATTCTATCAATAGATTAATCACCTGTTAACTGTCCTCAAAGAGTCATAGATAATGTTATTAATAAGCTGTTAAAATTGTGCAGCCTTGTGCCCATTTTTTCCACATTATAAGGAACCAAGCCAAAACTAATGGTATTGCACTCCGACAACATGAAAGGCCTCACCCACCTCCTACATACAAAACACACTCACCATCCCCCCTTACCAGCCCGGAACAAATCCAGAACAAGCATGGAAAACCTCCAAACTACAGACAGACATACACCTGCCAAAAGCACCAGCTTGCCCAGAGATAAAGCTACCCCAGTCAATGCATGCCTTGCTGCCAAGCCCCTACAAATTGAGCAACCCCCATTTTTATTAATGTAGCTGCTTCCTTTAGTACAAAAGCTGACAGCCCCTAACATCAAATGTATGTCATTATTTTGAGACTTCAAATGTCCAATCATCCCAGTGATTTGCCAGACAAATTTTATGAGGAACAGATCCAATACATGAGGCAAAATCTGGACGTTCTGCAAAAATCTGGCCAGTTGTGAGGTATGTCCTCGACAGGAGAATTTCCATACCAATCCCCCCAAAATGCAACATTGAAAGGTCAGGGTCTACCAAGCATTCTCTGCTATGATGTCAAATAATGAAATGCCCCCAATATTAAATGAACTCCATCTCACTGAATGCCCAAAATCGCAAACCACCAACACTATTTGGAATTGACCAACAATGCGAGTCAAAGTCTAAGCATTCTGCGAAAATCATTACAGTGAAGAGGCAAGCACTAAAATGCTCCTGAGACAAGTATGACTTACAGAATGGATGAGTGGAATACCCATCATCCACACACACCACTCTCAAATCAACAGCAGCACAGATCCAGCTGTATCCACTCATGCGCAGCACAGCACCAACCCCCACTACTACTCCCAAGCCCACGAAACTGCTGCTCCACACACTGCACACAATTCCAAGAACCAATCAGTCTGCACTCCCCCTCCAGCTCATGAACAGAAAATCCACAACCATCCATGTCAAATGATGAATTCACAATGAAAAACACAAACATCCCTCTCCCAAAACCTGGACAAACCTACACTTCTCATCCTCTCAAAGCAAGAAATCCAGACAAGGCCACAAATAACCATGGGACAAAGGCTCAAAACCAGAGAATTCCCTTTTTTTCTTCATTGCTCCCACAGACCTAGAAAGCCAACAGACAAGAGGCCCTGCCCAAACATGAAGCTCATGAAAAGCATGCAGATTAAAACACAAATGTCTATCATTACCCTCCAAACTCAGTGTCCATGCCAACACACCTCCCCCGAAGTATACAAAGACCAAAATGCACCTGACCATCAGGGGTCTCAATCATCTGATCATCCCAGCGACCTGCTAGAAACCACAAATTCTATGACCAGCAGACAAAAAATAAGATGCAAAATCTAGCCACTCTGCAAAAACACAAAGCCAGCAATGCCATCACTCCCATAGTAAAGTTTAAAATTCTTCTTTTTTTTGTTTATTTTACTGGCCCACTAGAAATGCCACCATGATGACAATCACAAGGTATGCGTCTGATCCTCCCAGTGCAGCAAACCCCCTCCCTCACAGCTGTAGTAACTGTGTTTGTTTTAGGAATGATCTCAACCTCTAAGCACAAGAAACCTGACAAAGTGAGACGAAGGCTCACGTAATATTGCTCTTGCAACATAAACAGTCAATAGAATAACAGGTTTGCCGTACCATGAAACTTCTGATGGAAATGAAGTCTGAACCTACATGTCAGTATTACTAAAATCAAGCTAAATTGATGAGCCACTAACCTGCCAGAAAACCACCATATTTTGAGAAAACAGTAGGCAGAATCTAGACCTCCTGTGAAATTCTGTACTGTGTAGAAGTATGAGTCCATAGCCGCTACAATAAGAGATACTCAGCTACTTCTCCATCTCATAGCACATGAGCAGAACTGCCATTATTTATGAGCAGCTCCAGATATGTTTTTCATGCAGGGCATGCTAACACCTTATTCTGCTGTCCCAAGACCACCAACGAGACAGTAATCCCTTACAGGGAAAGAAACAAAAAAACACAACCAAAACACACTGAGAAACTGCTGACAAAAATTGACACAAACAAGGGGATCAAGCTACTCTCTACCAAGTCCCTTCAACTGTGACATGTTTAGCAGCAAAGCAAGGAACAAACAAGGCTACCTGTACCCACACTGCACTATAACCTAAACAAGAGTTCCCAGCAAACTGCACCATATGTCCCAGCCAAACCTAGACGCAAATACCCCTTACCTAGACACAAATGCCCCAATGACTATCCTCAAATAGGCAAAAAGCCCAAAATAAAAAAAAAAAAAAAACAGAAATGGCCATGTATAATATGCAGACCACTTGCCAACAACCAGTACCCCAAGGCCTTCCTTTTCTCCCAGAATACCTACAGGTCATCGTGGCTGTACCTTGCCTTAGCAAGTTCACGCCAAAATGTGACTCCTTGTCCAGTTACACTTGCCTAAACCCCTTAAGACCCCTGTACCCTTACCTCATTTCTTCCCAGTCAGCCCTCATTCCCATTTAACCCTTTCATCCCACCTACCCTCCTAATTCCAACTACTATAATTATCTAACCCCCTCTGAAGATGTCTATGGAAAAATTGGTTTGTTACCAAACCTCATTCTTTAAATTTAATTTTTAGAAATGTGATTGATGTGGCATAGTTAATTCCATGGGCCCTGAGTAGATATTTCTGTGTGTGATACATGTGAGATTTTATTTTTCTGCAAAAGATCACACAAGCAAAATAGTGAACAATTCATAATGCATTTAGGGTGGTAATAAATGCTTAATAACAGAAGGACACAGCTTCAACTGCAAGGACATATCAGCCTGAACTCATTTGCAGCTCCATCTCTATGTCAGACCTCATATTGCTGTCTGGTAGCCAGATCTGAACTACAGGTGGAGCTACGTGGCCATGAAGATACCCAGCACAGGAACTCCACCCATACGGTAGCATGTCTGTCATAACTACATCTTTTTTATGTTCAAGATAATGAACAACCATGTGATACCACTATTCCACCAGGGAATTAAATCTGCTTTTGAAAAATAGAACACTAGCAGCCATCCTCACATTAGTTTAGGGATAGCTTATACTACACTGAGTTGTATATGTGCATGATCCCAACCTTTCATATCATCTTCAGGAGCCTTTATTACAGACCCACCTGTATATGGATCTTGGTGCGGCAATCAGTATCTAATTCCAAGTACAGGTGGAAACATGTTTATGGATATCAGTTGGGTACAACAACCCTGTGTTTCCAAATGTCAAACATTCTTCTTATGCTGTGCTGATGATGCCATAAGAAGGCAGAAACATGCATGTCCCCAGCTAGAGGGGATTGGCTTCATTGGCCTGAAATTGTCCATAAATAGATGTAAAAGTAAAGCCATTTAGCTGACACACCAGATATCCTTAAAGGGTAATTTCATATATCCCATGTTGCCTCTGATACAAGAGGTTTAAGGTATCACACAGTGGAAAGTCTAGCTTGGCTAGATTTTTCTTTTGATGTTTTTTAACCAATTGGTTTTCCTGTGTGACCTTTTTACTCACTGTTTCAGTTTGTTAGTTGGGATATTTTGTAGACACCCTAATGTTTATGGATATCAGCTGGGTACAACAACTCTATGTTTCCAAAAGTCAAATATTCCTTTTATGCTGTGCTGATGATTTTCTAAGAAGGTCAAAACATGCATGCCCACAGCAAAAGGGGCTTGGCTTTATTGGCCTGAAATTGTCCATAAGTAGATGTAAAAGAAAAAGTCTTGGACATTCAGAATTGCCAATTTGTTCAAACACCTGATATCCTTAAAGGGTAATTTGCACAAATCCCATATTGCTTCTAATACAAGAGGTTAAAGGTATCACACAGTGGAAAGTTTGACTTTGTTAGATTTTTCTTTTTTGTTTTTTTTTTAACCAATTGGTTTTCCTATGTGACCTTTTTACTTATTGTTTTAGCATATCATGGAAAAAACAGTATATTTTAGTCATGGTGGTTTTTTTTTCAATATCTTTATTAATTTTACCACATAATACAAACAGCAAAACCAAAAAACATACATGGGGATTTATTATCAGTCATAGTGTGAGCAGAAAGGCTCTGCTCACACGGTTCAGTATGTTGTGATACTGAGACATATTAGTCACAATGAGGAAAAACGTCATTATCACCACTTTGCATGTCTCTGAATCATGTTACCTATTGTGAAATGCAGACCAGCACTTCCCAAGTTAGGTAAGATGCTGGCAACTTGTCCTTGTTGTCACGCTGTCTGTGATGTCTCCTTTTCTCCAGCCCTGGTAATTTCTGGGTGATTACAGACTTCCACAATGAGTGGACAAAAGCGAATGCACTGATATGAATCCCCAAACTATATTTGCCAAAATTATCTTGCCACACCCCCAAATGTGGTTATACAGAAAGATAAAGAAATAGATACAGATATATATATATATATATATATATATATATATATATATATATATAAAATAAAAACCCATTTAACGAAGAATTTGAACAAATAAAATGAAAGACTTCAATGACTACAGGAAAAACAGATAAGGCAGGAATGTGTTTTAATGCTTTCATTCTTTATTGTGCAAGAACTTCATCAGAAACTAAATAAAAAGTAGTGCAAGCACAATATATAAACAGTAAGCAACAAGCAACAGCCATAAAACTGGAAATAACCTATGGGAGCCTTGTGAATGAAATAATTATTAGTGTCACTAGAAAATAAAATACAATGAGAGGGACCTAAGTCAGCCAGCTCAAAACACTCTTCAAATACAAATTTTCATTTAACCCAAAGAGCAGCCTCTGCATTCAGCAAGAGCTGCCACTTTAATTCTTTCATTTCTAAAAAAGTGTCACAATCTCAGAAGAAAACATTAAGCTGTTCAATAACTAAAAACTTAAATGAGGTGAAATCTTTACATGAAAGACTATCCCCGGGATTCATGAAGCTCGGTGCAAGGACGGCGTTAGCCTTGCACCGACCGTGCAGCATAGAGATGGCACAGCATCACCACATGCATATTAATGAAGGTGCGCTGCCGCAATGTCCATGTGCATAGGAAACGTGCGTGAGTGCAGGGGGCATGTCTAAGCGCTGCACGGAGGTGTGAACATGTCGACTGCAGACGGGCAACCTAAAATGCTGACTAGTACAGCCTGCATCTAATAATAATCACTCATGTCAGTGTCCGTGGATACTGAAATGTATGCAGAGCATACAAGACAGTTTTGCGAACACCAAAATAAAAAGTAAACACAAAGGCACGTAGCTGAATATTGAGTCCACGTACCTCGAACAAATGACATTTAAAACCCCGTGCCCATATTCCAGTGTAGTGCTGATTGTTATACCAAGTGGAAGTGAAACGCAGCATGTTAGTGTGCCACTGCCCTTTGCTAAGCCTAGCACAAAGGGTAGGGTTACCACCTGTCCCACTTTGTGAGGGACAGTCCCTGTCTGAGCAGTTGTGTCCTTACCAAAAATATTAAAAATTTTAAATGTCCTACGATTGTAGGACTTAATTATGTCCTATATTTTATGTAATATTTCCATAAAATAGTTATTTCTGTATGTAAAATACCTAAATGTTACAAGAAACAGAATAAGTAACTAAACTGCTACAAGAATAAGCTTTGATTTAGGCATAAAACTAAAGTACTATCCTTTGTACTGACCGTGAGTATGTGTTGGCCTGTAAAATCTGATGTGTGTCCCAAAAATGTCCCACTTTGGCCATTTGAAAAGGTGGCAACCCTACCAATGGTCAGAGCATTCGCTCAATATCTGCCCATTTGAGGTCCAAGTCGTCCTTGTCTGGACAGCCCAATGATGAACAGGTATTACCCGGGTCTACCTACCATGTCATGAAAGATAAGTATTTGCGTGTACTTATGTGCGTGAAGTACAGCATGTGGAAGATCAAAAATGCTAGGGTCGTCCTCGCAACCGTATTGGTACCAGAGATATGTGGTGTATGCAATGTGTTCTGTTGTCTGTGCCATGGGCCATCAACCAGAGAAGGGATGGATGGTGTGTGTGGAATATGGGGGTGGGGGGTGATGGGTAATGTAATAATTCGCCAAGGGGAGACTGGGTTGGATGCACAATAGGTGAACTGGAGGTGTACAAGGGAGCAGTGGGTGAATCAGAAAGAAAACCAAAGAACAAGCATTCACATCTGCAATACAGCCTGACAGGCCATGCTGTAGAACACAACCCCACAAACATATGAACATTAAAATGTGCGATACACATGTACAGAAACGTTACTGGCTCACACCCACATAATGGTCTGGCCTGAACTGAGCCATCCAACCCCAACACACCTGGATATATAATTGAATACCCATCATCCCCTCCAGAGCACACAACCCCCCCTTCCTGAGCGTCCACCAAAACCACACATACTCAGGCTGCTAGCTTGGCGCAGCCATATCTGCACATAGTGACCCCTACTCATATCTAGTAGGCAGTCTCACCCTAGGCAGTCTCAGGATTGCAAACTATGTATCCCTTGCATGTATAACCCTCCCTCAGTTTTGTAAATCCAGAAGAATCAAAGTCATTGGTCCCCAAAGTTTTTGGCTATCCGTCATAGGATAAGTATTGGTTCTAAAGATTAGACTTGGTGGCATGACACGATCTCCAGTCCCATAGACATCTGGACACAAGTTGTATGAGCAGTAGTTGTCCACAAACCTGCTCAGCCTCCAGCCGGTCCTGCAGAACCTAAGATGCGGGATTAAACTCCTGACCGTGATGCACATCTCCCCACGTGCATTATCGGGAATATACACCTTTCACATGTTCACATGAAGTATCCCCATAGCCATCTTCCAAATAGTACATGTCCACAAATTGTACAGCCTGTCCAGGTTCCTCATTGTAATGATGCATACAACCATTGTATACAAACAGTACAGGTACCTCCCATATGCGGTCGTTCATATACACGGCCATGTATAACTCCAGATATGTAGTCATATATCTATAAATGTACATAGTTATATTCGCATAGCTACACATCACGCATACATGCATATAAGTAGTTGTCAAGTATGTGCCTAATGCATAAATATGTATACTTGCAAATGTATATATATGCGTCTCAGAAACATATGAATAGTAACATGTACTATACATATGTACACGACCCCACTGTCACATTTGTTGCCAGTACTGTGGAATGGCTGTAGTAAAGTCATATACCCTAATTACCATCCATAGAGAATGTATCACAGATGGTTTAGTGGTAAAACCAGTGACTATGGTGTTCCTGTTCTCAGGTCTAAGCTATACAAGTGCTAATTTTACATGATGGCCACAATAATGGCAGTCGGATATAGTGTGATTAAGGCACTTTAAAGCAGAAGGAATGGTCAGAGTATTTGCTCAATATCTGCCCATTTGCAGTCCAAGTCATCCTTGTCTGGACGGCCCAAAGATGAATGGGTATTGTCCGGGTCTACCTACCATGTCATGAAAGATAAGTATTTGCATGTACCTATGTGCGTGAAGTACAGCATGTGGAAGATCAAAAATGCTAGGGTTGTCCTCACAACCATACTGGTACCAGAGATATGTAATGTATGCAATGTGTTCTGTTGTCTGTGCCATGGGCCATCAACCAGAGAAGGGATGGATGGTGTGTGTGGAATATGGGGGTGTGGGGTGATGGGTAATATAATAATTCGCCAAGGGGAGACTGGGTTGGATGTACAATAGGTGAACTGGAGGTGTACAAGGGAGCAATGGGTGAATCAGTAAGAAAACAAAACAACAAACATTCACATCTGCAATACAACCTGAAAAGGTGGCAACCCTAGACATAAGCGGGTATGCAAGCATATATGCGCGATGGTAAGTGGCGGTCATTCAGCAGTATGAGAAATGTAAATAAGCATGTAGGTGTATATGCATGTACAGACAGATATATATATATATATATATATATATATATATATATATATAAAATGAACATGATCACAATATAGCAGTCATAACGAATGTGAAGGGAAACAGCAGCGGAACCCCCCGTAATATTTGGTGCTGTCATATCAAGTTGGCCAGATGTGAGCAAACCTTTGCATCTCCAACCACAAGTAGGATGCTAAAAGTGGAACTAACTATGTCCCCAAGCTAAGTCTGACTTTCAAACAGGTCAGTCCCAGTCAACAGTCGGACAAGCCGAAAACAGGAAGACTAATTAAACACCCTGACCATAATATGAACGTATGTACCAGGACTAAAAGCTTGGGACATCTGAATATACTTGGAGTGTGCCAACATACGGGAAGTATCTAAAGCAGTAGAGAATGGCGCATGTGTAGTAGTGTGGTTTTCCCAACAGGAAAATGAATGCCTGTTGTGTTAATGAAGTGTTGAGGCGTGTGTTCGGGTAACTATGAACCATGGGTATACATATAAATGAAGCAGAACACCAACAGTGTAGTGATTAGAGCATCCGACTATCGAGCAGACATGGCCAGTTCGACTGCAGCACACACCATTTATGACGCATAATCCATATATGAGCATATCTTGCTAATTTTATGCTGTATAATGATATAATACCATTGAAATGTGAACTGGGGTGACGTATCACAGTAAGATTGCAGAAGGCTTTTGCGTGACATGAATCAGCGATTAAACGGAAAACCGCAGGTGAAAAGTGTTGCACTCACCCTTTGTCCAACGGCCCTTGTTCTGCCCAGCAACACAATAAACCGCGTCAGCCAGGCCCAACGCCAGGACCCTACACATCACAATCAATGTCTAAGCCATGGCAGTTATAACTAACTTTGATGTTATCACAAACATAGCAGACAGTACAGTCATTCAACAGTATGATCAAATTAATTAAATCATATAGATGTGTATGCATGCGTACGTACACACATATATACATATATATATATATATGTATATATATATATATATATATATATATATATATATATATATATATATATATATATATATATATAGATATATATATACATATATATATATAGGGTAGCCACCTGTCCCACTTTTTTGGGCAGTTGTATCCTGTAAAAATATTGTAAAATGGCAGATGTCCAGAGATTTAATGACAAAATCATTTCCTATATTTATGTAATAGCTGCATAAAACAGTCATTCTGCATCTGAAACACCTAAATGTTATAAGAAACAGAATAAGCAACTAAAATGCTACAAGAATAAGCTGTCATTTAGGCAAAAAAGTGAAGTTTGTTCTTTGTACTGGCTGTGGGTATGTTTCGGCCTGCAAAATCTGACATTTGTACCAAAAATGTCCCACCTTGGGCATTTGAAAAGGTGGCAACTATATATATATATATCTATATATATAGATATATATATATATATATATATATCTATATATATAGATATATACAGAATGAACATGGCTGACATATATCAATCTGGCCAGAGGTGGCCAAAATCCCTGTGTCTCTAACCACAGGTAGGATGCTAACAGTGGGAGTAACCTTGTCCACGTGCTAAATCTGACTTTCAAACAGGTACAGGAAAGTCCCGGTCCCCAGTCGGACAAGCCTAAACCTGGATGACCACATGAAGATGCTGACAAACAAACACACGTATGTGCCAGGACTATAGGCTTTGGAGGTCTGAATATACTTTGAGTGAGTGAACATGCGGCACGGGTCCAGAGCAGTAGGGAATGGCGCATGTGTAGTAGTGCGGTTTTCCCAACAGGAAAATGGATGTCTGCTGTGTTAGTGAACTGTTGAGGCATGTGTTCGGGTAACTATGAACCATGGGTATACATATAAATGAAGCATAACACCAATAGTGTAGTGGTTAGAGCATCCGCCTAACGAACAGGCATTCATGGTTCAAGTTCAACTATAGCACATATAATTTTCCTTGTGGAATGAATGTCGTTCTGCTGTAAAGCCGACATTAAAACATGTAAAATGAATGTGAGTATCACATGGGACTATTAACCAGATCCCTTCAATCAAAGTGGTACTGTCATAATAAATAAGGCACAAATAAGCACAAATAAATGGCAGTAAACATATGTAAAACACAGTAAGCATATGCGGGTGCGCCTGCGTGGGTGTAAGCAGCGCCCAGCATAGGAAATTTATATATGTATGTACAGATGTAATATATATACATATATACATAAATATATATATATATATATATATATATATATATATATATATATATATATATATATATATATTTATAGACACACACACATATATATATATATGTGTCTGTTTGTGTGTATGTATGTATATATATATATATATATATATATATATATATATATACATATGTGTGTGTATGAAGAATGAACATTGTAACAATAAAGCATACACAAGGGATGTGAAGGGAAGCAAGAGCAAATATGGTATTATATAGCGCTGTCAGCGTATGTTATAAAAAGCTGCCCAGGAGTGAGCAGAGCACTGCTACTCACACCACAGGCAGTGTTTTACCAGTGGGAGTAACATCATTGAATTGCTAAGTCTACTTTACACACAGACGGAAAGTAGTCCATGCTGGAACTACCAAAAATTGTAAAGCGCAAATGGCCGTAATCTGTAACCCCAGGAAAGGCAGGTATGTGCAAATATTACATGTCAGGAGAGCCTGTGAATACATGAGGCGGGACATCATATGTGTAGGGCCCCAAACGCTCTGGAGAGGGCGATGTGTAATAGTGTGTCATGGCTGCGATAACAAGTGGATAATGGAAATTACGTGTGTAAGTTCAACATGGGTGGGGTGGAGGAACTACGGGTATGAAATTATGGATCCAAGCGTGCAAGGGTTGGATGGCCCGGTTCTAATTTGGCCACCCCGTGGAGGTCAGCGAGTTTGTAATAGGTATATATGCATACACACATGCAGACAACAATATGTAGAAGTACATTCTCTGTAACACATGCATTCCATTTGTAGACATAAATAATAGGAATGTGCACAGTAGATTGAATAATAGGCTATGCAGAAGAGGGACAGGACAAAACTGCTACAATGCAGAGGCATGTAAAGTGTCCAAAGTCAGTGCTGTGCTGACGATAATCCAATATGAGGCCTTCCCCACACATGGAATCCTTCCTGTGATCTGCCCAGTATGGCACCGACAAGTACTTAACCTGTCTAATTGTAAAAGAAATACACTGAACAAGTACATAACTAGGCTCCCATGTTGATCATGTGCGATACCGCATAGTCATAAATATTAATGAATTGTAGTGTCATGTTAATGGGTGTAAAGATGTAATAAAGTCTAAAATCTAATCCTGCCATAAACACTTGTGTGTCCTATGTGGGTCATTCCAATAATAGCAAAAAGTATTCCTTTGGTCGCTCACGTCAACAATGTTCATGGACTAAACGTATGGGAGGTCGAAGGATATGTGGAATGAGTAAACCGATGGGATAGCTCTATAGGAGTAGGGTGTGGCCAGTGTGTAGTGGTGTCGATACGCCTCAAATCCGAGAGGAGAATGGATGACAGCAGTGTTAGGGAGGTGTTGGGGTGTGTTTGGGGAACCAGGAGCC